>NC_044567.1:2451190-2495762 GCF_007565055.1 Rhinopithecus roxellana | reverse complement strand
GAGGAATCTGAGAAGGGCTTCTTTGGATCACATTGAGGCCTACGCTGATAAAGGAAAATTTCATCCGTTCAAAACGTGAAGAAGCTTTCTGAGAAACTTCTTTCTGATCTGTGAGTTTCATCTCACAGAGTTACAACCTCTGGCCTCAAGAAGCAGTTTGCTAACACTCTTTTCGTGGAATCTGCAAGTGATATTTGGGAGCCTATTGGGGCCATGGTGATAAGGAAATATCCTCACATAATAACTAAAGAGAAGCTTTCTGAGAAACTGCATTGCCAATGTGTGAATGCAACTCACAGAGTTACACGTTCTCTTCTGTGATCTGTTTGTTAGCACAGTTTTCTGGGAAATCTGCAATTAGATACTTCATAGCGCAATGAACATTACAGTGACAAAGGAAATATCCACAGATGAAAAACTAGAAAAGAATTTCTTAGAAACTTCTTGGTGATGTGTGAATTCATCTCACAGAGTTACACTTATGTTTCGTGGAGCAGTCCATTAACACTGTCTTTGAGGAATCTGAGAAGGGCTTCTTTGGATCACATTGAGGCCTACGCTGATAAAGGAAATTTCTCCGTTCAAAACGTGAAAGAAGCTTTCTGAGAAACTTCTTTCTGATCTGTGAGTTCATCTCACAGAGTTACAACCTCTGCCTCAAGAAGCAGTTTGCTAACACTCTTTCGTGGAATCTGCAAAGTGATATTTGGGAGCCTATTGGGGGCCCATGTGATAAAGGAAATATCCTCACATAATAACTAAAGAGAAGCTTTCTGAGAAACTGCATTGCCATGTGTGAATGCAACTCACAGAGTTACACGTTTCTCTTCTGTGATCTGTTTGTTAGCACAGTTTTCTGGAAATCTGCAAATTAGATACTTCATAGCGCAATGAAACATTACAGTGAAAAGGAAATATCCACAGATGAAAACAAGAAAGAAGCTTTCTTAGAAACTTCTTGGTGTGTGTGAATTCATCTCACAGAGTTACACTTATGTTTCGTGGAGCAGTCCATTAACACTGTCTTTGAGGAATCTGAGAAGGGCTTCTTTGGATCACATTGAGGCCTACGCTGATAAAGGAAATTTCATCCGTTCAAAACGTGAAAGAAGCTTTCTGAGAAACTTCTTTCTGATCTGTGAGTTCATCTCACAGAGTTACAACCCTCTGCCTCAAGAAGCAGTTGCTAACACTCTTTTCGTGGAATCTGCAAAGTGATATTGGGGCCTATTGGGCCCATGGTGATAAGGGAAATATCCTCACATAATAACTAAAGAGAAGCTTTCTGAGAAACTGCATTGCAGTGTGAATGCAACTCACAGAGAGTTACACGTTTCTCTTCTGTGATCTGTTTGTTAGCACAGTTTTCTGGAAATCTGCAATTAGATACTTCATAGCGCAATGAACATTACAGTGGACAAAGGAATATCCACAGATGAAAACAAGAAAGAAGCTTTCTTAGAAACTTCTTGGTGATGTGTGAATTCATCTCACAGAGTTACACTTATGTTTCGTGGAGCAGTCCATTAACACTGTCTTTGAGGTATCTGAGAAGGGCTTCTTTGGATCACATTGAGGCCTACGCTGATAAAGGAAATTTCTCCGTTCAAAACGTGAAAGAATCTTTCTGAGAACTTCTTTCTGATATGTGAGTTCATCTCACAGAGTTACAACCTCTGCCTCAAGAAGCAGTTTGCTAACACTCTTTTCGTGGAATCTGCAAAGTGATATTTGGGAGCCTATTGGGGCCCATGGTGATAAAGGAAATATCCTCACATAATAACTAAAGAGAAGCTTTCTGAGAAACTGCATTGCCATGTGTGAATGCAACTCACAGAGTTACACGTTTCTCTTCAGTGATCAGTTTGTTAGCACAGTTTTCTGGAAATCTGCAATTAGATACTTCATAGCGCAATGAACATTACAGTGACAAAGGAAATATCCACAGATGAAAACTAGAAAGAAGCTTTCTTAGAAACTTCTTGGTGATGTGTGAATTCATCTCACAGAGTTACACTTATGTTTCGTGGAGCAGTCCATTAACACTGTCTTTGAGGAATCTGAGAAGGGCTTCTTTGGATCACATTGAGGCCTACGCTGATAAAGGAAATTTCATCCGTTCAAAACGTGAAAGAAGCTTTCTGAGAAACTTCTTTCTGATCTGTGAGTTCATCTCACAGAGTTACAACCTCTGCCTCAAGAAGCAGTTTGCTAACACTCTTTTCGTGGAATCTGCAAAGTGATATTTGGGAGCCTATTGGGGCCCATGGTGATAAAGGAAATATCCTCACATAATAACTAAAGAGAAGCTTTCTGAGAAACTGCATTGCCATGTGTGAATGCAACTCACAGAGTTACACGTTTCTCTTCAGTGATCAGTTTGTTAGCACAGTTTTCTGGAAATCTGCAATTAGATACTTCATAGCGCAATGAACATTACAGTGACAAAGGAAATATCCACAGATGAAAACTAGAAAGAAGCTTTCTTAGAAACTTCTTGGTGATGTGTGAATTCATCTCACAGAGTTACACTTATGTTTCGTGGAGCAGTCCATTAACACTGTCTTTGAGGAATCTGAGAAGGGCTTCTTTGGATCACATTGAGGCCTACGCTGATAAAGGAAATTTCATCCGTTCAAAACGTGAAAGAAGCTTTCTGAGAAACTTCTTTCTGATCTGTGAGTTCATCTCACAGAGTTACAACCTCTGCCTCAAGAAGCAGTTTGCTAACACTCTTTTCGTGGAATCTGCAAAGTGATATTTGGGAGCCTATTGGGGCCCATGGTGATAAAGGAAATATCCTCACATAATAACTAAAGAGAAGCTTTCTGAGAAACTGCATTGCCATGTGTGAATGCAACTCACAGAGTTACACGTTTCTCTTCAGTGATCAGTTTGTTAGCACAGTTTTCTGGAAATCTGCAATTAGATACTTCATAGCGCAATGAACATTACAGTGACAAAGGAAATATCCACAGATGAAAACTAGAAAGAAGCTTTCTTAGAAACTTCTTGGTGATGTGTGAATTCATCTCACAGAGTTACACTTATGTTTCGTGGAGCAGTCCATTAACACTGTCTTTGAGGAATCTGAGAAGGGCTTCTTTGGATCACATTGAGGCCTACGCTGATAAAGGAAATTTCATCCGTTCAAAACGTGAAAGAAGCTTTCTGAGAAACTTCTTTCTGATCTGTGAGTTCATCTCACAGAGTTACAACCTCTGCCTCAAGAAGCAGTTTGCTAACACTCTTTTCGTGGAATCTGCAAAGTGATATTTGGGAGCCTATTGGGGCCCATGGTGATAAAGGAAATATCCTCACATAATAACTAAAGAGAAGCTTTCTGAGAAACTGCATTGCCATGTGTGAATGCAACTCACAGAGTTACACGTTTCTCTTCAGTGATCAGTTTGTTAGCACAGTTTTCTGGAAATCTGCAATTAGATACTTCATAGCGCAATGAACATTACAGTGACAAAGGAAATATCCACAGATGAAAACTAGAAAGAAGCTTTCTTAGAAACTTCTTGGTGATGTGTGAATTCATCTCACAGAGTTACACTTATGTTTCGTGGAGCAGTCCATTAACACTGTCTTTGAGGAATCTGAGAAGGGCTTCTTTGGATCACATTGAGGCCTACGCTGATAAAGGAAATTTCATCCGTTCAAAACGTGAAAGAAGCTTTCTGAGAAACTTCTTTCTGATCTGTGAGTTCATCTCACAGAGTTACAACCTCTGCCTCAAGAAGCAGTTTGCTAACACTCTTTTCGTGGAATCTGCAAAGTGATATTTGGGAGCCTATGGGGCCCATGGTGATAAAGGAAATATCCTCACATAATAACTAAAGAGAAGCTTTCTGAGAAACTGCATTGCCATGTGTGAATGCAACTCACAGAGTTACACGTTTCTCTTCAGTGATCAGTTTGTTAGCACAGTTTTCTGGAAATCTGCAATTAGATACTTCATAGCGCAATGAACATTACAGTGACAAAGGAAATATCCACAGATGAAAACTAGAAAGAAGCTTTCTTAGAAACTTCTTGGTGATGTGTGAATTCATCTCACAGAGTTACACTTATGTTTCGTGGAGCAGTCCATTAACACTGTCTTTGAGGAATCTGAGAAGGGCTTCTTTGGATCACATTGAGGCCTACGCTGATAAAGGAAATTTCATCCGTTCAAAACGTGAAAGAAGCTTTCTGAGAAACTTCTTTCTGATCTGTGAGTTCATCTCACAGAGTTACAACCTCTGCCTCAAGAAGCAGTTTGCTAACACTCTTTTCGTGGAATCTGCAAAGTGATATTTGGGAGCCTATTGGGGCCCATGGTGATAAGGAAATATCCTCACATAATAACTAAAGAGAAGCTTTCTGAGAAACTGCATTGCCATGTGTGAATGCAACTCACAGAGTTACACGTTTCTCTTCAGTGATCAGTTTGTTAGCACAGTTTTCTGGAAATCTGCAATTAGATACTTCATAGCGCAATGAACATTACAGTGACAAAGGAAATATCCACAGATGAAAACTAGAAAGAAGCTTTCTTAGAAACTTCTTGGTGATGTGTGAATTCATCTCACAGAGTTACACTTATGTTTCGTGGAGCAGTCCATTAACACTGTCTTTGAGGAATCTGAGAAGGGCTTCTTTGGATCACATTGAGGCCTACGCTGATAAAGGAAATTTCATCCGTTCAAAACGTGAAAGAAGCTTTCTGAGAAACTTCTTTCTGATCTGTGAGTTCATCTCACAGAGTTACAACCTCTGCCTCAAGAAGCAGTTTGCTAACACTCTTTTCGTGGAATCTGCAAAGTGATATTTGGGAGCCTATTGGGGCCCATGGTGATAAAGGAAATATCCTCACATAATAACTAAAGAGAAGCTTTCTGAGAAACTGCATTGCCATGTGTGAATGCAACTCACAGAGTTACACGTTTCTCTTCAGTGATCAGTTTGTTAGCACAGTTTTCTGGAAATCTGCAATTAGATACTTCATAGCGCAATGAACATTACAGTGACAAAGGAAATATCCACAGATGAAAACTAGAAAGAAGCTTTCTTAGAAACTTCTTGGTGATGTGTGAATTCATCTCACAGAGTTACACTTATGTTTCGTGGAGCAGTCCATTAACACTGTCTTTGAGGAATCTGAGAAGGGCTTCTTTGGATCACATTGAGGCCTACGCTGATAAAGGAAATTTCATCCGTTCAAAACGTGAAAGAAGCTTTCTGAGAAACTTCTTTCTGATCTGTGAGTTCATCTCACAGAGTTACAACCTCTGCCTCAAGAAGCAGTTTGCTAACACTCTTTTCGTGGAATCTGCAAAGTGATATTTGGGAGCCTATTGGGGCCCATGGTGATAAAGGAAATATCCTCACATAATAACTAAAGAGAAGCTTTCTGAGAAACTGCATTGCCATGTGTGAATGCAACTCACAGAGTTACACGTTTCTCTTCAGTGATCAGTTTGTTAGCACAGTTTTCTGGAAATCTGCAATTAGATACTTCATAGCGCAATGAACATTACAGTGACAAAGGAAATATCCACAGATGAAAACTAGAAAGAAGCTTTCTTAGAAACTTCTTGGTGATGTGTGAATTCATCTCACAGAGTTACACTTATGTTTCGTGGAGCAGTCCATTAACACTGTCTTTGAGGAATCTGAGAAGGGCTTCTTTGGATCACATTGAGGCCTACGCTGATAAAGGAAATTTCATCCGTTCAAAACGTGAAAGAAGCTTTCTGAGAAACTTCTTTCTGATCTGTGAGTTCATCTCACAGAGTTACAACCTCTGCCTCAAGAAGCAGTTTGCTAACACTCTTTTCGTGGAATCTGCAAAGTGATATTTGGGAGCCTATTGGGGCCCATGGTGATAAAGGAAATATCCTCACATAATAACTAAAGAGAAGCTTTCTGAGAAACTGCATTGCCATGTGTGAATGCAACTCACAGAGTTACACGTTTCTCTTCAGTGATCAGTTTGTTAGCACAGTTTTCTGGAAATCTGCAATTAGATACTTCATAGCGCAATGAACATTACAGTGACAAAGGAAATATCCACAGATGAAAACTAGAAAGAAGCTTTCTTAGAAACTTCTTGGTGATGTGTGAATTCATCTCACAGAGTTACACTTATGTTTCGTGGAGCAGTCCATTAACACTGTCTTTGAGGAATCTGAGAAGGGCTTCTTTGGATCACATTGAGGCCTACGCTGATAAAGGAAATTTCATCCGTTCAAAACGTGAAAGAAGCTTTCTGAGAAACTTCTTTCTGATCTGTGAGTTCATCTCACAGAGTTACAACCTCTGCCTCAAGAAGCAGTTTGCTAACACTCTTTTCGTGGAATCTGCAAAGTGATATTTGGGAGCCTATTGGGGCCCATGGTGATAAAGGAAATATCCTCACATAATAACTAAAGAGAAGCTTTCTGAGAAACTGCATTGCCATGTGTGAATGCAACTCACAGAGTTACACGTTTCTCTTCAGTGATCAGTTTGTTAGCACAGTTTTCTGGAAATCTGCAATTAGATACTTCATAGCGCAATGAACATTACAGTGACAAAGGAAATATCCACAGATGAAAACTAGAAAGAAGCTTTCTTAGAAACTTCTTGGTGATGTGTGAATTCATCTCACAGAGTTACACTTATGTTTCGTGGAGCAGTCCATTAACACTGTCTTTGAGGAATCTGAGAAGGGCTTCTTTGGATCACATTGAGGCCTACGCTGATAAAGGAAATTTCATCCGTTCAAAACGTGAAAGAAGCTTTCTGAGAAACTTCTTTCTGATCTGTGAGTTCATCTCACAGAGTTACAACCTCTGCCTCAAGAAGCAGTTTGCTAACACTCTTTTCGTGGAATCTGCAAAGTGATATTTGGGAGCCTATTGGGGCCCATGGTGATAAAGGAAATATCCTCACATAATAACTAAAGAGAAGCTTTCTGAGAAACTGCATTGCCATGTGTGAATGCAACTCACAGAGTTACACGTTTCTCTTCAGTGATCAGTTTGTTAGCACAGTTTTCTGGAAATCTGCAATTAGATACTTCATAGCGCAATGAACATTACAGTGACAAAGGAAATATCCACAGATGAAAACTAGAAAGAAGCTTTCTTAGAAACTTCTTGGTGATGTGTGAATTCATCTCACAGAGTTACACTTATGTTTCGTGGAGCAGTCCATTAACACTGTCTTTGAGGAATCTGAGAAGGGCTTCTTTGGATCACATTGAGGCCTACGCTGATAAAGGAAATTTCATCCGTTCAAAACGTGAAAGAAGCTTTCTGAGAAACTTCTTTCTGATCTGTGAGTTCATCTCACAGAGTTACAACCTCTGCCTCAAGAAGCAGTTTGCTAACACTCTTTTCGTGGAATCTGCAAAGTGATATTTGGGAGCCTATTGGGGCCCATGGTGATAAAGGAAATATCCTCACATAATAACTAAAGAGAAGCTTTCTGAGAAACTGCATTGCCATGTGTGAATGCAACTCACAGAGTTACACGTTTCTCTTCAGTGATCAGTTTGTTAGCACAGTTTTCTGGAAATCTGCAATTAGATACTTCATAGCGCAATGAACATTACAGTGACAAAGGAAATATCCACAGATGAAAACTAGAAAGAAGCTTTCTTAGAAACTTCTTGGTGATGTGTGAATTCATCTCACAGAGTTACACTTATGTTTCGTGGAGCAGTCCATTAACACTGTCTTTGAGGAATCTGAGAAGGGCTTCTTTGGATCACATTGAGGCCTACGCTGATAAAGGAAATTTCATCCGTTCAAAACGTGAAAGAAGCTTTCTGAGAAACTTCTTTCTGATCTGTGAGTTCATCTCACAGAGTTACAACCTCTGCCTCAAGAAGCAGTTTGCTAACACTCTTTTCGTGGAATCTGCAAAGTGATATTTGGGAGCCTATTGGGGCCCATGGTGATAAAGGAAATATCCTCACATAATAACTAAAGAGAAGCTTTCTGAGAAACTGCATTGCCATGTGTGAATGCAACTCACAGAGTTACACGTTTCTCTTCAGTGATCAGTTTGTTAGCACAGTTTTCTGGAAATCTGCAATTAGATACTTCATAGCGCAATGAACATTACAGTGACAAAGGAAATATCCACAGATGAAAACTAGAAAGAAGCTTTCTTAGAAACTTCTTGGTGATGTGTGAATTCATCTCACAGAGTTACACTTATGTTTCGTGGAGCAGTCCATTAACACTGTCTTTGAGGAATCTGAGAAGGGCTTCTTTGGATCACATTGAGGCCTACGCTGATAAAGGAAATTTCATCCGTTCAAAACGTGAAAGAAGCTTTCTGAGAAACTTCTTTCTGATCTGTGAGTTCATCTCACAGAGTTACAACCTCTGCCTCAAGAAGCAGTTTGCTAACACTCTTTTCGTGGAATCTGCAAAGTGATATTTGGGAGCCTATTGGGGCCCATGGTGATAAAGGAAATATCCTCACATAATAACTAAAGAGAAGCTTTCTGAGAAACTGCATTGCCATGTGTGAATGCAACTCACAGAGTTACACGTTTCTCTTCAGTGATCAGTTTGTTAGCACAGTTTTCTGGAAATCTGCAATTAGATACTTCATAGCGCAATGAACATTACAGTGACAAAGGAAATATCCACAGATGAAAACTAGAAAGAAGCTTTCTTAGAAACTTCTTGGTGATGTGTGAATTCATCTCACAGAGTTACACTTATGTTTCGTGGAGCAGTCCATTAACACTGTCTTTGAGGAATCTGAGAAGGGCTTCTTTGGATCACATTGAGGCCTACGCTGATAAAGGAAATTTCATCCGTTCAAAACGTGAAAGAAGCTTTCTGAGAAACTTCTTTCTGATCTGTGAGTTCATCTCACAGAGTTACAACCTCTGCCTCAAGAAGCAGTTTGCTAACACTCTTTTCGTGGAATCTGCAAAGTGATATTTGGGAGCCTATTGGGGCCCATGGTGATAAAGGAAATATCCTCACATAATAACTAAAGAGAAGCTTTCTGAGAAACTGCATTGCCATGTGTGAATGCAACTCACAGAGTTACACGTTTCTCTTCAGTGATCAGTTTGTTAGCACAGTTTTCTGGAAATCTGCAATTAGATACTTCATAGCGCAATGAACATTACAGTGACAAAGGAAATATCCACAGATGAAAACTAGAAAGAAGCTTTCTTAGAAACTTCTTGGTGATGTGTGAATTCATCTCACAGAGTTACACTTATGTTTCGTGGAGCAGTCCATTAACACTGTCTTTGAGGAATCTGAGAAGGGCTTCTTTGGATCACATTGAGGCCTACGCTGATAAAGGAAATTTCATCCGTTCAAAACGTGAAAGAAGCTTTCTGAGAAACTTCTTTCTGATCTGTGAGTTCATCTCACAGAGTTACAACCTCTGCCTCAAGAAGCAGTTTGCTAACACTCTTTTCGTGGAATCTGCAAAGTGATATTTGGGAGCCTATTGGGGCCCATGGTGATAAAGGAAATATCCTCACATAATAACTAAAGAGAAGCTTTCTGAGAAACTGCATTGCCATGTGTGAATGCAACTCACAGAGTTACACGTTTCTCTTCAGTGATCAGTTTGTTAGCACAGTTTTCTGGAAATCTGCAATTAGATACTTCATAGCGCAATGAACATTACAGTGACAAAGGAAATATCCACAGATGAAAACTAGAAAGAAGCTTTCTTAGAAACTTCTTGGTGATGTGTGAATTCATCTCACAGAGTTACACTTATGTTTCGTGGAGCAGTCCATTAACACTGTCTTTGAGGAATCTGAGAAGGGCTTCTTTGGATCACATTGAGGCCTACGCTGATAAAGGAAATTTCATCCGTTCAAAACGTGAAAGAAGCTTTCTGAGAAACTTCTTTCTGATCTGTGAGTTCATCTCACAGAGTTACAACCTCTGCCTCAAGAAGCAGTTTGCTAACACTCTTTTCGTGGAATCTGCAAAGTGATATTTGGGAGCCTATTGGGGCCCATGGTGATAAAGGAAATATCCTCACATAATAACTAAAGAGAAGCTTTCTGAGAAACTGCATTGCCATGTGTGAATGCAACTCACAGAGTTACACGTTTCTCTTCAGTGATCAGTTTGTTAGCACAGTTTTCTGGAAATCTGCAATTAGATACTTCATAGCGCAATGAACATTACAGTGACAAAGGAAATATCCACAGATGAAAACTAGAAAGAAGCTTTCTTAGAAACTTCTTGGTGATGTGTGAATTCATCTCACAGAGTTACACTTATGTTTCGTGGAGCAGTCCATTAACACTGTCTTTGAGGAATCTGAGAAGGGCTTCTTTGGATCACATTGAGGCCTACGCTGATAAAGGAAATTTCATCCGTTCAAAACGTGAAAGAAGCTTTCTGAGAAACTTCTTTCTGATCTGTGAGTTCATCTCACAGAGTTACAACCTCTGCCTCAAGAAGCAGTTTGCTAACACTCTTTTCGTGGAATCTGCAAAGTGATATTTGGGAGCCTATTGGGGCCCATGGTGATAAAGGAAATATCCTCACATAATAACTAAAGAGAAGCTTTCTGAGAAACTGCATTGCCATGTGTGAATGCAACTCACAGAGTTACACGTTTCTCTTCAGTGATCAGTTTGTTAGCACAGTTTTCTGGAAATCTGCAATTAGATACTTCATAGCGCAATGAACATTACAGTGACAAAGGAAATATCCACAGATGAAAACTAGAAAGAAGCTTTCTTAGAAACTTCTTGGTGATGTGTGAATTCATCTCACAGAGTTACACTTATGTTTCGTGGAGCAGTCCATTAACACTGTCTTTGAGGAATCTGAGAAGGGCTTCTTTGGATCACATTGAGGCCTACGCTGATAAAGGAAATTTCATCCGTTCAAAACGTGAAAGAAGCTTTCTGAGAAACTTCTTTCTGATCTGTGAGTTCATCTCACAGAGTTACAACCTCTGCCTCAAGAAGCAGTTTGCTAACACTCTTTTCGTGGAATCTGCAAAGTGATATTTGGGAGCCTATTGGGGCCCATGGTGATAAAGGAAATATCCTCACATAATAACTAAAGAGAAGCTTTCTGAGAAACTGCATTGCCATGTGTGAATGCAACTCACAGAGTTACACGTTTCTCTTCAGTGATCAGTTTGTTAGCACAGTTTTCTGGAAATCTGCAATTAGATACTTCATAGCGCAATGAACATTACAGTGACAAAGGAAATATCCACAGATGAAAACTAGAAAGAAGCTTTCTTAGAAACTTCTTGGTGATGTGTGAATTCATCTCACAGAGTTACACTTATGTTTCGTGGAGCAGTCCATTAACACTGTCTTTGAGGAATCTGAGAAGGGCTTCTTTGGATCACATTGAGGCCTACGCTGATAAAGGAAATTTCATCCGTTCAAAACGTGAAAGAAGCTTTCTGAGAAACTTCTTTCTGATCTGTGAGTTCATCTCACAGAGTTACAACCTCTGCCTCAAGAAGCAGTTTGCTAACACTCTTTTCGTGGAATCTGCAAAGTGATATTTGGGAGCCTATTGGGGCCCATGGTGATAAAGGAAATATCCTCACATAATAACTAAAGAGAAGCTTTCTGAGAAACTGCATTGCCATGTGTGAATGCAACTCACAGAGTTACACGTTTCTCTTCAGTGATCAGTTTGTTAGCACAGTTTTCTGGAAATCTGCAATTAGATACTTCATAGCGCAATGAACATTACAGTGACAAAGGAAATATCCACAGATGAAAACTAGAAAGAAGCTTTCTTAGAAACTTCTTGGTGATGTGTGAATTCATCTCACAGAGTTACACTTATGTTTCGTGGAGCAGTCCATTAACACTGTCTTTGAGGAATCTGAGAAGGGCTTCTTTGGATCACATTGAGGCCTACGCTGATAAAGGAAATTTCATCCGTTCAAAACGTGAAAGAAGCTTTCTGAGAAACTTCTTTCTGATCTGTGAGTTCATCTCACAGAGTTACAACCTCTGCCTCAAGAAGCAGTTTGCTAACACTCTTTTCGTGGAATCTGCAAAGTGATATTTGGGAGCCTATTGGGGCCCATGGTGATAAAGGAAATATCCTCACATAATAACTAAAGAGAAGCTTTCTGAGAAACTGCATTGCCATGTGTGAATGCAACTCACAGAGTTACACGTTTCTCTTCAGTGATCAGTTTGTTAGCACAGTTTTCTGGAAATCTGCAATTAGATACTTCATAGCGCAATGAACATTACAGTGACAAAGGAAATATCCACAGATGAAAACTAGAAAGAAGCTTTCTTAGAAACTTCTTGGTGATGTGTGAATTCATCTCACAGAGTTACACTTATGTTTCGTGGAGCAGTCCATTAACACTGTCTTTGAGGAATCTGAGAAGGGCTTCTTTGGATCACATTGAGGCCTACGCTGATAAAGGAAATTTCATCCGTTCAAAACGTGAAAGAAGCTTTCTGAGAAACTTCTTTCTGATCTGTGAGTTCATCTCACAGAGTTACAACCTCTGCCTCAAGAAGCAGTTTGCTAACACTCTTTTCGTGGAATCTGCAAAGTGATATTTGGGAGCCTATTGGGGCCCATGGTGATAAAGGAAATATCCTCACATAATAACTAAAGAGAAGCTTTCTGAGAAACTGCATTGCCATGTGTGAATGCAACTCACAGAGTTACACGTTTCTCTTCAGTGATCAGTTTGTTAGCACAGTTTTCTGGAAATCTGCAATTAGATACTTCATAGCGCAATGAACATTACAGTGACAAAGGAAATATCCACAGATGAAAACTAGAAAGAAGCTTTCTTAGAAACTTCTTGGTGATGTGTGAATTCATCTCACAGAGTTACACTTATGTTTCGTGGAGCAGTCCATTAACACTGTCTTTGAGGAATCTGAGAAGGGCTTCTTTGGATCACATTGAGGCCTACGCTGATAAAGGAAATTTCATCCGTTCAAAACGTGAAAGAAGCTTTCTGAGAAACTTCTTTCTGATCTGTGAGTTCATCTCACAGAGTTACAACCTCTGCCTCAAGAAGCAGTTTGCTAACACTCTTTTCGTGGAATCTGCAAAGTGATATTTGGGAGCCTATTGGGGCCCATGGTGATAAAGGAAATATCCTCACATAATAACTAAAGAGAAGCTTTCTGAGAAACTGCATTGCCATGTGTGAATGCAACTCACAGAGTTACACGTTTCTCTTCAGTGATCAGTTTGTTAGCACAGTTTTCTGGAAATCTGCAATTAGATACTTCATAGCGCAATGAACATTACAGTGACAAAGGAAATATCCACAGATGAAAACTAGAAAGAAGCTTTCTTAGAAACTTCTTGGTGATGTGTGAATTCATCTCACAGAGTTACACTTATGTTTCGTGGAGCAGTCCATTAACACTGTCTTTGAGGAATCTGAGAAGGGCTTCTTTGGATCACATTGAGGCCTACGCTGATAAAGGAAATTTCATCCGTTCAAAACGTGAAAGAAGCTTTCTGAGAAACTTCTTTCTGATCTGTGAGTTCATCTCACAGAGTTACAACCTCTGCCTCAAGAAGCAGTTTGCTAACACTCTTTTCGTGGAATCTGCAAAGTGATATTTGGGAGCCTATTGGGGCCCATGGTGATAAAGGAAATATCCTCACATAATAACTAAAGAGAAGCTTTCTGAGAAACTGCATTGCCATGTGTGAATGCAACTCACAGAGTTACACGTTTCTCTTCAGTGATCAGTTTGTTAGCACAGTTTTCTGGAAATCTGCAATTAGATACTTCATAGCGCAATGAACATTACAGTGACAAAGGAAATATCCACAGATGAAAACTAGAAAGAAGCTTTCTTAGAAACTTCTTGGTGATGTGTGAATTCATCTCACAGAGTTACACTTATGTTTCGTGGAGCAGTCCATTAACACTGTCTTTGAGGAATCTGAGAAGGGCTTCTTTGGATCACATTGAGGCCTACGCTGATAAAGGAAATTTCATCCGTTCAAAACGTGAAAGAAGCTTTCTGAGAAACTTCTTTCTGATCTGTGAGTTCATCTCACAGAGTTACAACCTCTGCCTCAAGAAGCAGTTTGCTAACACTCTTTTCGTGGAATCTGCAAAGTGATATTTGGGAGCCTATTGGGGCCCATGGTGATAAAGGAAATATCCTCACATAATAACTAAAGAGAAGCTTTCTGAGAAACTGCATTGCCATGTGTGAATGCAACTCACAGAGTTACACGTTTCTCTTCAGTGATCAGTTTGTTAGCACAGTTTTCTGGAAATCTGCAATTAGATACTTCATAGCGCAATGAACATTACAGTGACAAAGGAAATATCCACAGATGAAAACTAGAAAGAAGCTTTCTTAGAAACTTCTTGGTGATGTGTGAATTCATCTCACAGAGTTACACTTATGTTTCGTGGAGCAGTCCATTAACACTGTCTTTGAGGAATCTGAGAAGGGCTTCTTTGGATCACATTGAGGCCTACGCTGATAAAGGAAATTTCATCCGTTCAAAACGTGAAAGAAGCTTTCTGAGAAACTTCTTTCTGATCTGTGAGTTCATCTCACAGAGTTACAACCTCTGCCTCAAGAAGCAGTTTGCTAACACTCTTTTCGTGGAATCTGCAAAGTGATATTTGGGAGCCTATTGGGGCCCATGGTGATAAAGGAAATATCCTCACATAATAACTAAAGAGAAGCTTTCTGAGAAACTGCATTGCCATGTGTGAATGCAACTCACAGAGTTACACGTTTCTCTTCAGTGATCAGTTTGTTAGCACAGTTTTCTGGAAATCTGCAATTAGATACTTCATAGCGCAATGAACATTACAGTGACAAAGGAAATATCCACAGATGAAAACTAGAAAGAAGCTTTCTTAGAAACTTCTTGGTGATGTGTGAATTCATCTCACAGAGTTACACTTATGTTTCGTGGAGCAGTCCATTAACACTGTCTTTGAGGAATCTGAGAAGGGCTTCTTTGGATCACATTGAGGCCTACGCTGATAAAGGAAATTTCATCCGTTCAAAACGTGAAAGAAGCTTTCTGAGAAACTTCTTTCTGATCTGTGAGTTCATCTCACAGAGTTACAACCTCTGCCTCAAGAAGCAGTTTGCTAACACTCTTTTCGTGGAATCTGCAAAGTGATATTTGGGAGCCTATTGGGGCCCATGGTGATAAAGGAAATATCCTCACATAATAACTAAAGAGAAGCTTTCTGAGAAACTGCATTGCCATGTGTGAATGCAACTCACAGAGTTACACGTTTCTCTTCAGTGATCAGTTTGTTAGCACAGTTTTCTGGAAATCTGCAATTAGATACTTCATAGCGCAATGAACATTACAGTGACAAAGGAAATATCCACAGATGAAAACTAGAAAGAAGCTTTCTTAGAAACTTCTTGGTGATGTGTGAATTCATCTCACAGAGTTACACTTATGTTTCGTGGAGCAGTCCATTAACACTGTCTTTGAGGAATCTGAGAAGGGCTTCTTTGGATCACATTGAGGCCTACGCTGATAAAGGAAATTTCATCCGTTCAAAACGTGAAAGAAGCTTTCTGAGAAACTTCTTTCTGATCTGTGAGTTCATCTCACAGAGTTACAACCTCTGCCTCAAGAAGCAGTTTGCTAACACTCTTTTCGTGGAATCTGCAAAGTGATATTTGGGAGCCTATTGGGGCCCATGGTGATAAAGGAAATATCCTCACATAATAACTAAAGAGAAGCTTTCTGAGAAACTGCATTGCCATGTGTGAATGCAACTCACAGAGTTACACGTTTCTCTTCAGTGATCAGTTTGTTAGCACAGTTTTCTGGAAATCTGCAATTAGATACTTCATAGCGCAATGAACATTACAGTGACAAAGGAAATATCCACAGATGAAAACTAGAAAGAAGCTTTCTTAGAAACTTCTTGGTGATGTGTGAATTCATCTCACAGAGTTACACTTATGTTTCGTGGAGCAGTCCATTAACACTGTCTTTGAGGAATCTGAGAAGGGCTTCTTTGGATCACATTGAGGCCTACGCTGATAAAGGAAATTTCATCCGTTCAAAACGTGAAAGAAGCTTTCTGAGAAACTTCTTTCTGATCTGTGAGTTCATCTCACAGAGTTACAACCTCTGCCTCAAGAAGCAGTTTGCTAACACTCTTTTCGTGGAATCTGCAAAGTGATATTTGGGAGCCTATTGGGGCCCATGGTGATAAAGGAAATATCCTCACATAATAACTAAAGAGAAGCTTTCTGAGAAACTGCATTGCCATGTGTGAATGCAACTCACAGAGTTACACGTTTCTCTTCAGTGATCAGTTTGTTAGCACAGTTTTCTGGAAATCTGCAATTAGATACTTCATAGCGCAATGAACATTACAGTGACAAAGGAAATATCCACAGATGAAAACTAGAAAGAAGCTTTCTTAGAAACTTCTTGGTGATGTGTGAATTCATCTCACAGAGTTACACTTATGTTTCGTGGAGCAGTCCATTAACACTGTCTTTGAGGAATCTGAGAAGGGCTTCTTTGGATCACATTGAGGCCTACGCTGATAAAGGAAATTTCATCCGTTCAAAACGTGAAAGAAGCTTTCTGAGAAACTTCTTTCTGATCTGTGAGTTCATCTCACAGAGTTACAACCTCTGCCTCAAGAAGCAGTTTGCTAACACTCTTTTCGTGGAATCTGCAAAGTGATATTTGGGAGCCTATTGGGGCCCATGGTGATAAAGGAAATATCCTCACATAATAACTAAAGAGAAGCTTTCTGAGAAACTGCATTGCCATGTGTGAATGCAACTCACAGAGTTACACGTTTCTCTTCAGTGATCAGTTTGTTAGCACAGTTTTCTGGAAATCTGCAATTAGATACTTCATAGCGCAATGAACATTACAGTGACAAAGGAAATATCCACAGATGAAAACTAGAAAGAAGCTTTCTTAGAAACTTCTTGGTGATGTGTGAATTCATCTCACAGAGTTACACTTATGTTTCGTGGAGCAGTCCATTAACACTGTCTTTGAGGAATCTGAGAAGGGCTTCTTTGGATCACATTGAGGCCTACGCTGATAAAGGAAATTTCATCCGTTCAAAACGTGAAAGAAGCTTTCTGAGAAACTTCTTTCTGATCTGTGAGTTCATCTCACAGAGTTACAACCTCTGCCTCAAGAAGCAGTTTGCTAACACTCTTTTCGTGGAATCTGCAAAGTGATATTTGGGAGCCTATTGGGGCCCATGGTGATAAAGGAAATATCCTCACATAATAACTAAAGAGAAGCTTTCTGAGAAACTGCATTGCCATGTGTGAATGCAACTCACAGAGTTACACGTTTCTCTTCAGTGATCAGTTTGTTAGCACAGTTTTCTGGAAATCTGCAATTAGATACTTCATAGCGCAATGAACATTACAGTGACAAAGGAAATATCCACAGATGAAAACTAGAAAGAAGCTTTCTTAGAAACTTCTTGGTGATGTGTGAATTCATCTCACAGAGTTACACTTATGTTTCGTGGAGCAGTCCATTAACACTGTCTTTGAGGAATCTGAGAAGGGCTTCTTTGGATCACATTGAGGCCTACGCTGATAAAGGAAATTTCATCCGTTCAAAACGTGAAAGAAGCTTTCTGAGAAACTTCTTTCTGATCTGTGAGTTCATCTCACAGAGTTACAACCTCTGCCTCAAGAAGCAGTTTGCTAACACTCTTTTCGTGGAATCTGCAAAGTGATATTTGGGAGCCTATTGGGGCCCATGGTGATAAAGGAAATATCCTCACATAATAACTAAAGAGAAGCTTTCTGAGAAACTGCATTGCCATGTGTGAATGCAACTCACAGAGTTACACGTTTCTCTTCAGTGATCAGTTTGTTAGCACAGTTTTCTGGAAATCTGCAATTAGATACTTCATAGCGCAATGAACATTACAGTGACAAAGGAAATATCCACAGATGAAAACTAGAAAGAAGCTTTCTTAGAAACTTCTTGGTGATGTGTGAATTCATCTCACAGAGTTACACTTATGTTTCGTGGAGCAGTCCATTAACACTGTCTTTGAGGAATCTGAGAAGGGCTTCTTTGGATCACATTGAGGCCTACGCTGATAAAGGAAATTTCATCCGTTCAAAACGTGAAAGAAGCTTTCTGAGAAACTTCTTTCTGATCTGTGAGTTCATCTCACAGAGTTACAACCTCTGCCTCAAGAAGCAGTTTGCTAACACTCTTTTCGTGGAATCTGCAAAGTGATATTTGGGAGCCTATTGGGGCCCATGGTGATAAAGGAAATATCCTCACATAATAACTAAAGAGAAGCTTTCTGAGAAACTGCATTGCCATGTGTGAATGCAACTCACAGAGTTACACGTTTCTCTTCAGTGATCAGTTTGTTAGCACAGTTTTCTGGAAATCTGCAATTAGATACTTCATAGCGCAATGAACATTACAGTGACAAAGGAAATATCCACAGATGAAAACTAGAAAGAAGCTTTCTTAGAAACTTCTTGGTGATGTGTGAATTCATCTCACAGAGTTACACTTATGTTTCGTGGAGCAGTCCATTAACACTGTCTTTGAGGAATCTGAGAAGGGCTTCTTTGGATCACATTGAGGCCTACGCTGATAAAGGAAATTTCATCCGTTCAAAACGTGAAAGAAGCTTTCTGAGAAACTTCTTTCTGATCTGTGAGTTCATCTCACAGAGTTACAACCTCTGCCTCAAGAAGCAGTTTGCTAACACTCTTTTCGTGGAATCTGCAAAGTGATATTTGGGAGCCTATTGGGGCCCATGGTGATAAAGGAAATATCCTCACATAATAACTAAAGAGAAGCTTTCTGAGAAACTGCATTGCCATGTGTGAATGCAACTCACAGAGTTACACGTTTCTCTTCAGTGATCAGTTTGTTAGCACAGTTTTCTGGAAATCTGCAATTAGATACTTCATAGCGCAATGAACATTACAGTGACAAAGGAAATATCCACAGATGAAAACTAGAAAGAAGCTTTCTTAGAAACTTCTTGGTGATGTGTGAATTCATCTCACAGAGTTACACTTATGTTTCGTGGAGCAGTCCATTAACACTGTCTTTGAGGAATCTGAGAAGGGCTTCTTTGGATCACATTGAGGCCTACGCTGATAAAGGAAATTTCATCCGTTCAAAACGTGAAAGAAGCTTTCTGAGAAACTTCTTTCTGATCTGTGAGTTCATCTCACAGAGTTACAACCTCTGCCTCAAGAAGCAGTTTGCTAACACTCTTTTCGTGGAATCTGCAAAGTGATATTTGGGAGCCTATTGGGGCCCATGGTGATAAAGGAAATATCCTCACATAATAACTAAAGAGAAGCTTTCTGAGAAACTGCATTGCCATGTGTGAATGCAACTCACAGAGTTACACGTTTCTCTTCAGTGATCAGTTTGTTAGCACAGTTTTCTGGAAATCTGCAATTAGATACTTCATAGCGCAATGAACATTACAGTGACAAAGGAAATATCCACAGATGAAAACTAGAAAGAAGCTTTCTTAGAAACTTCTTGGTGATGTGTGAATTCATCTCACAGAGTTACACTTATGTTTCGTGGAGCAGTCCATTAACACTGTCTTTGAGGAATCTGAGAAGGGCTTCTTTGGATCACATTGAGGCCTACGCTGATAAAGGAAATTTCATCCGTTCAAAACGTGAAAGAAGCTTTCTGAGAAACTTCTTTCTGATCTGTGAGTTCATCTCACAGAGTTACAACCTCTGCCTCAAGAAGCAGTTTGCTAACACTCTTTTCGTGGAATCTGCAAAGTGATATTTGGGAGCCTATTGGGGCCCATGGTGATAAAGGAAATATCCTCACATAATAACTAAAGAGAAGCTTTCTGAGAAACTGCATTGCCATGTGTGAATGCAACTCACAGAGTTACACGTTTCTCTTCAGTGATCAGTTTGTTAGCACAGTTTTCTGGAAATCTGCAATTAGATACTTCATAGCGCAATGAACATTACAGTGACAAAGGAAATATCCACAGATGAAAACTAGAAAGAAGCTTTCTTAGAAACTTCTTGGTGATGTGTGAATTCATCTCACAGAGTTACACTTATGTTTCGTGGAGCAGTCCATTAACACTGTCTTTGAGGAATCTGAGAAGGGCTTCTTTGGATCACATTGAGGCCTACGCTGATAAAGGAAATTTCATCCGTTCAAAACGTGAAAGAAGCTTTCTGAGAAACTTCTTTCTGATCTGTGAGTTCATCTCACAGAGTTACAACCTCTGCCTCAAGAAGCAGTTTGCTAACACTCTTTTCGTGGAATCTGCAAAGTGATATTTGGGAGCCTATTGGGGCCCATGGTGATAAAGGAAATATCCTCACATAATAACTAAAGAGAAGCTTTCTGAGAAACTGCATTGCCATGTGTGAATGCAACTCACAGAGTTACACGTTTCTCTTCAGTGATCAGTTTGTTAGCACAGTTTTCTGGAAATCTGCAATTAGATACTTCATAGCGCAATGAACATTACAGTGACAAAGGAAATATCCACAGATGAAAACTAGAAAGAAGCTTTCTTAGAAACTTCTTGGTGATGTGTGAATTCATCTCACAGAGTTACACTTATGTTTCGTGGAGCAGTCCATTAACACTGTCTTTGAGGAATCTGAGAAGGGCTTCTTTGGATCACATTGAGGCCTACGCTGATAAAGGAAATTTCATCCGTTCAAAACGTGAAAGAAGCTTTCTGAGAAACTTCTTTCTGATCTGTGAGTTCATCTCACAGAGTTACAACCTCTGCCTCAAGAAGCAGTTTGCTAACACTCTTTTCGTGGAATCTGCAAAGTGATATTTGGGAGCCTATTGGGGCCCATGGTGATAAAGGAAATATCCTCACATAATAACTAAAGAGAAGCTTTCTGAGAAACTGCATTGCCATGTGTGAATGCAACTCACAGAGTTACACGTTTCTCTTCAGTGATCAGTTTGTTAGCACAGTTTTCTGGAAATCTGCAATTAGATACTTCATAGCGCAATGAACATTACAGTGACAAAGGAAATATCCACAGATGAAAACTAGAAAGAAGCTTTCTTAGAAACTTCTTGGTGATGTGTGAATTCATCTCACAGAGTTACACTTATGTTTCGTGGAGCAGTCCATTAACACTGTCTTTGAGGAATCTGAGAAGGGCTTCTTTGGATCACATTGAGGCCTACGCTGATAAAGGAAATTTCATCCGTTCAAAACGTGAAAGAAGCTTTCTGAGAAACTTCTTTCTGATCTGTGAGTTCATCTCACAGAGTTACAACCTCTGCCTCAAGAAGCAGTTTGCTAACACTCTTTTCGTGGAATCTGCAAAGTGATATTTGGGAGCCTATTGGGGCCCATGGTGATAAAGGAAATATCCTCACATAATAACTAAAGAGAAGCTTTCTGAGAAACTGCATTGCCATGTGTGAATGCAACTCACAGAGTTACACGTTTCTCTTCAGTGATCAGTTTGTTAGCACAGTTTTCTGGAAATCTGCAATTAGATACTTCATAGCGCAATGAACATTACAGTGACAAAGGAAATATCCACAGATGAAAACTAGAAAGAAGCTTTCTTAGAAACTTCTTGGTGATGTGTGAATTCATCTCACAGAGTTACACTTATGTTTCGTGGAGCAGTCCATTAACACTGTCTTTGAGGAATCTGAGAAGGGCTTCTTTGGATCACATTGAGGCCTACGCTGATAAAGGAAATTTCATCCGTTCAAAACGTGAAAGAAGCTTTCTGAGAAACTTCTTTCTGATCTGTGAGTTCATCTCACAGAGTTACAACCTCTGCCTCAAGAAGCAGTTTGCTAACACTCTTTTCGTGGAATCTGCAAAGTGATATTTGGGAGCCTATTGGGGCCCATGGTGATAAAGGAAATATCCTCACATAATAACTAAAGAGAAGCTTTCTGAGAAACTGCATTGCCATGTGTGAATGCAACTCACAGAGTTACACGTTTCTCTTCAGTGATCAGTTTGTTAGCACAGTTTTCTGGAAATCTGCAATTAGATACTTCATAGCGCAATGAACATTACAGTGACAAAGGAAATATCCACAGATGAAAACTAGAAAGAAGCTTTCTTAGAAACTTCTTGGTGATGTGTGAATTCATCTCACAGAGTTACACTTATGTTTCGTGGAGCAGTCCATTAACACTGTCTTTGAGGAATCTGAGAAGGGCTTCTTTGGATCACATTGAGGCCTACGCTGATAAAGGAAATTTCATCCGTTCAAAACGTGAAAGAAGCTTTCTGAGAAACTTCTTTCTGATCTGTGAGTTCATCTCACAGAGTTACAACCTCTGCCTCAAGAAGCAGTTTGCTAACACTCTTTTCGTGGAATCTGCAAAGTGATATTTGGGAGCCTATTGGGGCCCATGGTGATAAAGGAAATATCCTCACATAATAACTAAAGAGAAGCTTTCTGAGAAACTGCATTGCCATGTGTGAATGCAACTCACAGAGTTACACGTTTCTCTTCAGTGATCAGTTTGTTAGCACAGTTTTCTGGAAATCTGCAATTAGATACTTCATAGCGCAATGAACATTACAGTGACAAAGGAAATATCCACAGATGAAAACTAGAAAGAAGCTTTCTTAGAAACTTCTTGGTGATGTGTGAATTCATCTCACAGAGTTACACTTATGTTTCGTGGAGCAGTCCATTAACACTGTCTTTGAGGAATCTGAGAAGGGCTTCTTTGGATCACATTGAGGCCTACGCTGATAAAGGAAATTTCATCCGTTCAAAACGTGAAAGAAGCTTTCTGAGAAACTTCTTTCTGATCTGTGAGTTCATCTCACAGAGTTACAACCTCTGCCTCAAGAAGCAGTTTGCTAACACTCTTTTCGTGGAATCTGCAAAGTGATATTTGGGAGCCTATTGGGGCCCATGGTGATAAAGGAAATATCCTCACATAATAACTAAAGAGAAGCTTTCTGAGAAACTGCATTGCCATGTGTGAATGCAACTCACAGAGTTACACGTTTCTCTTCAGTGATCAGTTTGTTAGCACAGTTTTCTGGAAATCTGCAATTAGATACTTCATAGCGCAATGAACATTACAGTGACAAAGGAAATATCCACAGATGAAAACTAGAAAGAAGCTTTCTTAGAAACTTCTTGGTGATGTGTGAATTCATCTCACAGAGTTACACTTATGTTTCGTGGAGCAGTCCATTAACACTGTCTTTGAGGAATCTGAGAAGGGCTTCTTTGGATCACATTGAGGCCTACGCTGATAAAGGAAATTTCATCCGTTCAAAACGTGAAAGAAGCTTTCTGAGAAACTTCTTTCTGATCTGTGAGTTCATCTCACAGAGTTACAACCTCTGCCTCAAGAAGCAGTTTGCTAACACTCTTTTCGTGGAATCTGCAAAGTGATATTTGGGAGCCTATTGGGGCCCATGGTGATAAAGGAAATATCCTCACATAATAACTAAAGAGAAGCTTTCTGAGAAACTGCATTGCCATGTGTGAATGCAACTCACAGAGTTACACGTTTCTCTTCAGTGATCAGTTTGTTAGCACAGTTTTCTGGAAATCTGCAATTAGATACTTCATAGCGCAATGAACATTACAGTGACAAAGGAAATATCCACAGATGAAAACTAGAAAGAAGCTTTCTTAGAAACTTCTTGGTGATGTGTGAATTCATCTCACAGAGTTACACTTATGTTTCGTGGAGCAGTCCATTAACACTGTCTTTGAGGAATCTGAGAAGGGCTTCTTTGGATCACATTGAGGCCTACGCTGATAAAGGAAATTTCATCCGTTCAAAACGTGAAAGAAGCTTTCTGAGAAACTTCTTTCTGATCTGTGAGTTCATCTCACAGAGTTACAACCTCTGCCTCAAGAAGCAGTTTGCTAACACTCTTTTCGTGGAATCTGCAAAGTGATATTTGGGAGCCTATTGGGGCCCATGGTGATAAAGGAAATATCCTCACATAATAACTAAAGAGAAGCTTTCTGAGAAACTGCATTGCCATGTGTGAATGCAACTCACAGAGTTACACGTTTCTCTTCAGTGATCAGTTTGTTAGCACAGTTTTCTGGAAATCTGCAATTAGATACTTCATAGCGCAATGAACATTACAGTGACAAAGGAAATATCCACAGATGAAAACTAGAAAGAAGCTTTCTTAGAAACTTCTTGGTGATGTGTGAATTCATCTCACAGAGTTACACTTATGTTTCGTGGAGCAGTCCATTAACACTGTCTTTGAGGAATCTGAGAAGGGCTTCTTTGGATCACATTGAGGCCTACGCTGATAAAGGAAATTTCATCCGTTCAAAACGTGAAAGAAGCTTTCTGAGAAACTTCTTTCTGATCTGTGAGTTCATCTCACAGAGTTACAACCTCTGCCTCAAGAAGCAGTTTGCTAACACTCTTTTCGTGGAATCTGCAAAGTGATATTTGGGAGCCTATTGGGGCCCATGGTGATAAAGGAAATATCCTCACATAATAACTAAAGAGAAGCTTTCTGAGAAACTGCATTGCCATGTGTGAATGCAACTCACAGAGTTACACGTTTCTCTTCAGTGATCAGTTTGTTAGCACAGTTTTCTGGAAATCTGCAATTAGATACTTCATAGCGCAATGAACATTACAGTGACAAAGGAAATATCCACAGATGAAAACTAGAAAGAAGCTTTCTTAGAAACTTCTTGGTGATGTGTGAATTCATCTCACAGAGTTACACTTATGTTTCGTGGAGCAGTCCATTAACACTGTCTTTGAGGAATCTGAGAAGGGCTTCTTTGGATCACATTGAGGCCTACGCTGATAAAGGAAATTTCATCCGTTCAAAACGTGAAAGAAGCTTTCTGAGAAACTTCTTTCTGATCTGTGAGTTCATCTCACAGAGTTACAACCTCTGCCTCAAGAAGCAGTTTGCTAACACTCTTTTCGTGGAATCTGCAAAGTGATATTTGGGAGCCTATTGGGGCCCATGGTGATAAAGGAAATATCCTCACATAATAACTAAAGAGAAGCTTTCTGAGAAACTGCATTGCCATGTGTGAATGCAACTCACAGAGTTACACGTTTCTCTTCAGTGATCAGTTTGTTAGCACAGTTTTCTGGAAATCTGCAATTAGATACTTCATAGCGCAATGAACATTACAGTGACAAAGGAAATATCCACAGATGAAAACTAGAAAGAAGCTTTCTTAGAAACTTCTTGGTGATGTGTGAATTCATCTCACAGAGTTACACTTATGTTTCGTGGAGCAGTCCATTAACACTGTCTTTGAGGAATCTGAGAAGGGCTTCTTTGGATCACATTGAGGCCTACGCTGATAAAGGAAATTTCATCCGTTCAAAACGTGAAAGAAGCTTTCTGAGAAACTTCTTTCTGATCTGTGAGTTCATCTCACAGAGTTACAACCTCTGCCTCAAGAAGCAGTTTGCTAACACTCTTTTCGTGGAATCTGCAAAGTGATATTTGGGAGCCTATTGGGGCCCATGGTGATAAAGGAAATATCCTCACATAATAACTAAAGAGAAGCTTTCTGAGAAACTGCATTGCCATGTGTGAATGCAACTCACAGAGTTACACGTTTCTCTTCAGTGATCAGTTTGTTAGCACAGTTTTCTGGAAATCTGCAATTAGATACTTCATAGCGCAATGAACATTACAGTGACAAAGGAAATATCCACAGATGAAAACTAGAAAGAAGCTTTCTTAGAAACTTCTTGGTGATGTGTGAATTCATCTCACAGAGTTACACTTATGTTTCGTGGAGCAGTCCATTAACACTGTCTTTGAGGAATCTGAGAAGGGCTTCTTTGGATCACATTGAGGCCTACGCTGATAAAGGAAATTTCATCCGTTCAAAACGTGAAAGAAGCTTTCTGAGAAACTTCTTTCTGATCTGTGAGTTCATCTCACAGAGTTACAACCTCTGCCTCAAGAAGCAGTTTGCTAACACTCTTTTCGTGGAATCTGCAAAGTGATATTTGGGAGCCTATTGGGGCCCATGGTGATAAAGGAAATATCCTCACATAATAACTAAAGAGAAGCTTTCTGAGAAACTGCATTGCCATGTGTGAATGCAACTCACAGAGTTACACGTTTCTCTTCAGTGATCAGTTTGTTAGCACAGTTTTCTGGAAATCTGCAATTAGATACTTCATAGCGCAATGAACATTACAGTGACAAAGGAAATATCCACAGATGAAAACTAGAAAGAAGCTTTCTTAGAAACTTCTTGGTGATGTGTGAATTCATCTCACAGAGTTACACTTATGTTTCGTGGAGCAGTCCATTAACACTGTCTTTGAGGAATCTGAGAAGGGCTTCTTTGGATCACATTGAGGCCTACGCTGATAAAGGAAATTTCATCCGTTCAAAACGTGAAAGAAGCTTTCTGAGAAACTTCTTTCTGATCTGTGAGTTCATCTCACAGAGTTACAACCTCTGCCTCAAGAAGCAGTTTGCTAACACTCTTTTCGTGGAATCTGCAAAGTGATATTTGGGAGCCTATTGGGGCCCATGGTGATAAAGGAAATATCCTCACATAATAACTAAAGAGAAGCTTTCTGAGAAACTGCATTGCCATGTGTGAATGCAACTCACAGAGTTACACGTTTCTCTTCAGTGATCAGTTTGTTAGCACAGTTTTCTGGAAATCTGCAATTAGATACTTCATAGCGCAATGAACATTACAGTGACAAAGGAAATATCCACAGATGAAAACTAGAAAGAAGCTTTCTTAGAAACTTCTTGGTGATGTGTGAATTCATCTCACAGAGTTACACTTATGTTTCGTGGAGCAGTCCATTAACACTGTCTTTGAGGAATCTGAGAAGGGCTTCTTTGGATCACATTGAGGCCTACGCTGATAAAGGAAATTTCATCCGTTCAAAACGTGAAAGAAGCTTTCTGAGAAACTTCTTTCTGATCTGTGAGTTCATCTCACAGAGTTACAACCTCTGCCTCAAGAAGCAGTTTGCTAACACTCTTTTCGTGGAATCTGCAAAGTGATATTTGGGAGCCTATTGGGGCCCATGGTGATAAAGGAAATATCCTCACATAATAACTAAAGAGAAGCTTTCTGAGAAACTGCATTGCCATGTGTGAATGCAACTCACAGAGTTACACGTTTCTCTTCAGTGATCAGTTTGTTAGCACAGTTTTCTGGAAATCTGCAATTAGATACTTCATAGCGCAATGAACATTACAGTGACAAAGGAAATATCCACAGATGAAAACTAGAAAGAAGCTTTCTTAGAAACTTCTTGGTGATGTGTGAATTCATCTCACAGAGTTACACTTATGTTTCGTGGAGCAGTCCATTAACACTGTCTTTGAGGAATCTGAGAAGGGCTTCTTTGGATCACATTGAGGCCTACGCTGATAAAGGAAATTTCATCCGTTCAAAACGTGAAAGAAGCTTTCTGAGAAACTTCTTTCTGATCTGTGAGTTCATCTCACAGAGTTACAACCTCTGCCTCAAGAAGCAGTTTGCTAACACTCTTTTCGTGGAATCTGCAAAGTGATATTTGGGAGCCTATTGGGGCCCATGGTGATAAAGGAAATATCCTCACATAATAACTAAAGAGAAGCTTTCTGAGAAACTGCATTGCCATGTGTGAATGCAACTCACAGAGTTACACGTTTCTCTTCAGTGATCAGTTTGTTAGCACAGTTTTCTGGAAATCTGCAATTAGATACTTCATAGCGCAATGAACATTACAGTGACAAAGGAAATATCCACAGATGAAAACTAGAAAGAAGCTTTCTTAGAAACTTCTTGGTGATGTGTGAATTCATCTCACAGAGTTACACTTATGTTTCGTGGAGCAGTCCATTAACACTGTCTTTGAGGAATCTGAGAAGGGCTTCTTTGGATCACATTGAGGCCTACGCTGATAAAGGAAATTTCATCCGTTCAAAACGTGAAAGAAGCTTTCTGAGAAACTTCTTTCTGATCTGTGAGTTCATCTCACAGAGTTACAACCTCTGCCTCAAGAAGCAGTTTGCTAACACTCTTTTCGTGGAATCTGCAAAGTGATATTTGGGAGCCTATTGGGGCCCATGGTGATAAAGGAAATATCCTCACATAATAACTAAAGAGAAGCTTTCTGAGAAACTGCATTGCCATGTGTGAATGCAACTCACAGAGTTACACGTTTCTCTTCAGTGATCAGTTTGTTAGCACAGTTTTCTGGAAATCTGCAATTAGATACTTCATAGCGCAATGAACATTACAGTGACAAAGGAAATATCCACAGATGAAAACTAGAAAGAAGCTTTCTTAGAAACTTCTTGGTGATGTGTGAATTCATCTCACAGAGTTACACTTATGTTTCGTGGAGCAGTCCATTAACACTGTCTTTGAGGAATCTGAGAAGGGCTTCTTTGGATCACATTGAGGCCTACGCTGATAAAGGAAATTTCATCCGTTCAAAACGTGAAAGAAGCTTTCTGAGAAACTTCTTTCTGATCTGTGAGTTCATCTCACAGAGTTACAACCTCTGCCTCAAGAAGCAGTTTGCTAACACTCTTTTCGTGGAATCTGCAAAGTGATATTTGGGAGCCTATTGGGGCCCATGGTGATAAAGGAAATATCCTCACATAATAACTAAAGAGAAGCTTTCTGAGAAACTGCATTGCCATGTGTGAATGCAACTCACAGAGTTACACGTTTCTCTTCAGTGATCAGTTTGTTAGCACAGTTTTCTGGAAATCTGCAATTAGATACTTCATAGCGCAATGAACATTACAGTGACAAAGGAAATATCCACAGATGAAAACTAGAAAGAAGCTTTCTTAGAAACTTCTTGGTGATGTGTGAATTCATCTCACAGAGTTACACTTATGTTTCGTGGAGCAGTCCATTAACACTGTCTTTGAGGAATCTGAGAAGGGCTTCTTTGGATCACATTGAGGCCTACGCTGATAAAGGAAATTTCATCCGTTCAAAACGTGAAAGAAGCTTTCTGAGAAACTTCTTTCTGATCTGTGAGTTCATCTCACAGAGTTACAACCTCTGCCTCAAGAAGCAGTTTGCTAACACTCTTTTCGTGGAATCTGCAAAGTGATATTTGGGAGCCTATTGGGGCCCATGGTGATAAAGGAAATATCCTCACATAATAACTAAAGAGAAGCTTTCTGAGAAACTGCATTGCCATGTGTGAATGCAACTCACAGAGTTACACGTTTCTCTTCAGTGATCAGTTTGTTAGCACAGTTTTCTGGAAATCTGCAATTAGATACTTCATAGCGCAATGAACATTACAGTGACAAAGGAAATATCCACAGATGAAAACTAGAAAGAAGCTTTCTTAGAAACTTCTTGGTGATGTGTGAATTCATCTCACAGAGTTACACTTATGTTTCGTGGAGCAGTCCATTAACACTGTCTTTGAGGAATCTGAGAAGGGCTTCTTTGGATCACATTGAGGCCTACGCTGATAAAGGAAATTTCATCCGTTCAAAACGTGAAAGAAGCTTTCTGAGAAACTTCTTTCTGATCTGTGAGTTCATCTCACAGAGTTACAACCTCTGCCTCAAGAAGCAGTTTGCTAACACTCTTTTCGTGGAATCTGCAAAGTGATATTTGGGAGCCTATTGGGGCCCATGGTGATAAAGGAAATATCCTCACATAATAACTAAAGAGAAGCTTTCTGAGAAACTGCATTGCCATGTGTGAATGCAACTCACAGAGTTACACGTTTCTCTTCAGTGATCAGTTTGTTAGCACAGTTTTCTGGAAATCTGCAATTAGATACTTCATAGCGCAATGAACATTACAGTGACAAAGGAAATATCCACAGATGAAAACTAGAAAGAAGCTTTCTTAGAAACTTCTTGGTGATGTGTGAATTCATCTCACAGAGTTACACTTATGTTTCGTGGAGCAGTCCATTAACACTGTCTTTGAGGAATCTGAGAAGGGCTTCTTTGGATCACATTGAGGCCTACGCTGATAAAGGAAATTTCATCCGTTCAAAACGTGAAAGAAGCTTTCTGAGAAACTTCTTTCTGATCTGTGAGTTCATCTCACAGAGTTACAACCTCTGCCTCAAGAAGCAGTTTGCTAACACTCTTTTCGTGGAATCTGCAAAGTGATATTTGGGAGCCTATTGGGGCCCATGGTGATAAAGGAAATATCCTCACATAATAACTAAAGAGAAGCTTTCTGAGAAACTGCATTGCCATGTGTGAATGCAACTCACAGAGTTACACGTTTCTCTTCAGTGATCAGTTTGTTAGCACAGTTTTCTGGAAATCTGCAATTAGATACTTCATAGCGCAATGAACATTACAGTGACAAAGGAAATATCCACAGATGAAAACTAGAAAGAAGCTTTCTTAGAAACTTCTTGGTGATGTGTGAATTCATCTCACAGAGTTACACTTATGTTTCGTGGAGCAGTCCATTAACACTGTCTTTGAGGAATCTGAGAAGGGCTTCTTTGGATCACATTGAGGCCTACGCTGATAAAGGAAATTTCATCCGTTCAAAACGTGAAAGAAGCTTTCTGAGAAACTTCTTTCTGATCTGTGAGTTCATCTCACAGAGTTACAACCTCTGCCTCAAGAAGCAGTTTGCTAACACTCTTTTCGTGGAATCTGCAAAGTGATATTTGGGAGCCTATTGGGGCCCATGGTGATAAAGGAAATATCCTCACATAATAACTAAAGAGAAGCTTTCTGAGAAACTGCATTGCCATGTGTGAATGCAACTCACAGAGTTACACGTTTCTCTTCAGTGATCAGTTTGTTAGCACAGTTTTCTGGAAATCTGCAATTAGATACTTCATAGCGCAATGAACATTACAGTGACAAAGGAAATATCCACAGATGAAAACTAGAAAGAAGCTTTCTTAGAAACTTCTTGGTGATGTGTGAATTCATCTCACAGAGTTACACTTATGTTTCGTGGAGCAGTCCATTAACACTGTCTTTGAGGAATCTGAGAAGGGCTTCTTTGGATCACATTGAGGCCTACGCTGATAAAGGAAATTTCATCCGTTCAAAACGTGAAAGAAGCTTTCTGAGAAACTTCTTTCTGATCTGTGAGTTCATCTCACAGAGTTACAACCTCTGCCTCAAGAAGCAGTTTGCTAACACTCTTTTCGTGGAATCTGCAAAGTGATATTTGGGAGCCTATTGGGGCCCATGGTGATAAAGGAAATATCCTCACATAATAACTAAAGAGAAGCTTTCTGAGAAACTGCATTGCCATGTGTGAATGCAACTCACAGAGTTACACGTTTCTCTTCAGTGATCAGTTTGTTAGCACAGTTTTCTGGAAATCTGCAATTAGATACTTCATAGCGCAATGAACATTACAGTGACAAAGGAAATATCCACAGATGAAAACTAGAAAGAAGCTTTCTTAGAAACTTCTTGGTGATGTGTGAATTCATCTCACAGAGTTACACTTATGTTTCGTGGAGCAGTCCATTAACACTGTCTTTGAGGAATCTGAGAAGGGCTTCTTTGGATCACATTGAGGCCTACGCTGATAAAGGAAATTTCATCCGTTCAAAACGTGAAAGAAGCTTTCTGAGAAACTTCTTTCTGATCTGTGAGTTCATCTCACAGAGTTACAACCTCTGCCTCAAGAAGCAGTTTGCTAACACTCTTTTCGTGGAATCTGCAAAGTGATATTTGGGAGCCTATTGGGGCCCATGGTGATAAAGGAAATATCCTCACATAATAACTAAAGAGAAGCTTTCTGAGAAACTGCATTGCCATGTGTGAATGCAACTCACAGAGTTACACGTTTCTCTTCAGTGATCAGTTTGTTAGCACAGTTTTCTGGAAATCTGCAATTAGATACTTCATAGCGCAATGAACATTACAGTGACAAAGGAAATATCCACAGATGAAAACTAGAAAGAAGCTTTCTTAGAAACTTCTTGGTGATGTGTGAATTCATCTCACAGAGTTACACTTATGTTTCGTGGAGCAGTCCATTAACACTGTCTTTGAGGAATCTGAGAAGGGCTTCTTTGGATCACATTGAGGCCTACGCTGATAAAGGAAATTTCATCCGTTCAAAACGTGAAAGAAGCTTTCTGAGAAACTTCTTTCTGATCTGTGAGTTCATCTCACAGAGTTACAACCTCTGCCTCAAGAAGCAGTTTGCTAACACTCTTTTCGTGGAATCTGCAAAGTGATATTTGGGAGCCTATTGGGGCCCATGGTGATAAAGGAAATATCCTCACATAATAACTAAAGAGAAGCTTTCTGAGAAACTGCATTGCCATGTGTGAATGCAACTCACAGAGTTACACGTTTCTCTTCAGTGATCAGTTTGTTAGCACAGTTTTCTGGAAATCTGCAATTAGATACTTCATAGCGCAATGAACATTACAGTGACAAAGGAAATATCCACAGATGAAAACTAGAAAGAAGCTTTCTTAGAAACTTCTTGGTGATGTGTGAATTCATCTCACAGAGTTACACTTATGTTTCGTGGAGCAGTCCATTAACACTGTCTTTGAGGAATCTGAGAAGGGCTTCTTTGGATCACATTGAGGCCTACGCTGATAAAGGAAATTTCATCCGTTCAAAACGTGAAAGAAGCTTTCTGAGAAACTTCTTTCTGATCTGTGAGTTCATCTCACAGAGTTACAACCTCTGCCTCAAGAAGCAGTTTGCTAACACTCTTTTCGTGGAATCTGCAAAGTGATATTTGGGAGCCTATTGGGGCCCATGGTGATAAAGGAAATATCCTCACATAATAACTAAAGAGAAGCTTTCTGAGAAACTGCATTGCCATGTGTGAATGCAACTCACAGAGTTACACGTTTCTCTTCAGTGATCAGTTTGTTAGCACAGTTTTCTGGAAATCTGCAATTAGATACTTCATAGCGCAATGAACATTACAGTGACAAAGGAAATATCCACAGATGAAAACTAGAAAGAAGCTTTCTTAGAAACTTCTTGGTGATGTGTGAATTCATCTCACAGAGTTACACTTATGTTTCGTGGAGCAGTCCATTAACACTGTCTTTGAGGAATCTGAGAAGGGCTTCTTTGGATCACATTGAGGCCTACGCTGATAAAGGAAATTTCATCCGTTCAAAACGTGAAAGAAGCTTTCTGAGAAACTTCTTTCTGATCTGTGAGTTCATCTCACAGAGTTACAACCTCTGCCTCAAGAAGCAGTTTGCTAACACTCTTTTCGTGGAATCTGCAAAGTGATATTTGGGAGCCTATTGGGGCCCATGGTGATAAAGGAAATATCCTCACATAATAACTAAAGAGAAGCTTTCTGAGAAACTGCATTGCCATGTGTGAATGCAACTCACAGAGTTACACGTTTCTCTTCAGTGATCAGTTTGTTAGCACAGTTTTCTGGAAATCTGCAATTAGATACTTCATAGCGCAATGAACATTACAGTGACAAAGGAAATATCCACAGATGAAAACTAGAAAGAAGCTTTCTTAGAAACTTCTTGGTGATGTGTGAATTCATCTCACAGAGTTACACTTATGTTTCGTGGAGCAGTCCATTAACACTGTCTTTGAGGAATCTGAGAAGGGCTTCTTTGGATCACATTGAGGCCTACGCTGATAAAGGAAATTTCATCCGTTCAAAACGTGAAAGAAGCTTTCTGAGAAACTTCTTTCTGATCTGTGAGTTCATCTCACAGAGTTACAACCTCTGCCTCAAGAAGCAGTTTGCTAACACTCTTTTCGTGGAATCTGCAAAGTGATATTTGGGAGCCTATTGGGGCCCATGGTGATAAAGGAAATATCCTCACATAATAACTAAAGAGAAGCTTTCTGAGAAACTGCATTGCCATGTGTGAATGCAACTCACAGAGTTACACGTTTCTCTTCAGTGATCAGTTTGTTAGCACAGTTTTCTGGAAATCTGCAATTAGATACTTCATAGCGCAATGAACATTACAGTGACAAAGGAAATATCCACAGATGAAAACTAGAAAGAAGCTTTCTTAGAAACTTCTTGGTGATGTGTGAATTCATCTCACAGAGTTACACTTATGTTTCGTGGAGCAGTCCATTAACACTGTCTTTGAGGAATCTGAGAAGGGCTTCTTTGGATCACATTGAGGCCTACGCTGATAAAGGAAATTTCATCCGTTCAAAACGTGAAAGAAGCTTTCTGAGAAACTTCTTTCTGATCTGTGAGTTCATCTCACAGAGTTACAACCTCTGCCTCAAGAAGCAGTTTGCTAACACTCTTTTCGTGGAATCTGCAAAGTGATATTTGGGAGCCTATTGGGGCCCATGGTGATAAAGGAAATATCCTCACATAATAACTAAAGAGAAGCTTTCTGAGAAACTGCATTGCCATGTGTGAATGCAACTCACAGAGTTACACGTTTCTCTTCAGTGATCAGTTTGTTAGCACAGTTTTCTGGAAATCTGCAATTAGATACTTCATAGCGCAATGAACATTACAGTGACAAAGGAAATATCCACAGATGAAAACTAGAAAGAAGCTTTCTTAGAAACTTCTTGGTGATGTGTGAATTCATCTCACAGAGTTACACTTATGTTTCGTGGAGCAGTCCATTAACACTGTCTTTGAGGAATCTGAGAAGGGCTTCTTTGGATCACATTGAGGCCTACGCTGATAAAGGAAATTTCATCCGTTCAAAACGTGAAAGAAGCTTTCTGAGAAACTTCTTTCTGATCTGTGAGTTCATCTCACAGAGTTACAACCTCTGCCTCAAGAAGCAGTTTGCTAACACTCTTTTCGTGGAATCTGCAAAGTGATATTTGGGAGCCTATTGGGGCCCATGGTGATAAAGGAAATATCCTCACATAATAACTAAAGAGAAGCTTTCTGAGAAACTGCATTGCCATGTGTGAATGCAACTCACAGAGTTACACGTTTCTCTTCAGTGATCAGTTTGTTAGCACAGTTTTCTGGAAATCTGCAATTAGATACTTCATAGCGCAATGAACATTACAGTGACAAAGGAAATATCCACAGATGAAAACTAGAAAGAAGCTTTCTTAGAAACTTCTTGGTGATGTGTGAATTCATCTCACAGAGTTACACTTATGTTTCGTGGAGCAGTCCATTAACACTGTCTTTGAGGAATCTGAGAAGGGCTTCTTTGGATCACATTGAGGCCTACGCTGATAAAGGAAATTTCATCCGTTCAAAACGTGAAAGAAGCTTTCTGAGAAACTTCTTTCTGATCTGTGAGTTCATCTCACAGAGTTACAACCTCTGCCTCAAGAAGCAGTTTGCTAACACTCTTTTCGTGGAATCTGCAAAGTGATATTTGGGAGCCTATTGGGGCCCATGGTGATAAAGGAAATATCCTCACATAATAACTAAAGAGAAGCTTTCTGAGAAACTGCATTGCCATGTGTGAATGCAACTCACAGAGTTACACGTTTCTCTTCAGTGATCAGTTTGTTAGCACAGTTTTCTGGAAATCTGCAATTAGATACTTCATAGCGCAATGAACATTACAGTGACAAAGGAAATATCCACAGATGAAAACTAGAAAGAAGCTTTCTTAGAAACTTCTTGGTGATGTGTGAATTCATCTCACAGAGTTACACTTATGTTTCGTGGAGCAGTCCATTAACACTGTCTTTGAGGAATCTGAGAAGGGCTTCTTTGGATCACATTGAGGCCTACGCTGATAAAGGAAATTTCATCCGTTCAAAACGTGAAAGAAGCTTTCTGAGAAACTTCTTTCTGATCTGTGAGTTCATCTCACAGAGTTACAACCTCTGCCTCAAGAAGCAGTTTGCTAACACTCTTTTCGTGGAATCTGCAAAGTGATATTTGGGAGCCTATTGGGGCCCATGGTGATAAAGGAAATATCCTCACATAATAACTAAAGAGAAGCTTTCTGAGAAACTGCATTGCCATGTGTGAATGCAACTCACAGAGTTACACGTTTCTCTTCAGTGATCAGTTTGTTAGCACAGTTTTCTGGAAATCTGCAATTAGATACTTCATAGCGCAATGAACATTACAGTGACAAAGGAAATATCCACAGATGAAAACTAGAAAGAAGCTTTCTTAGAAACTTCTTGGTGATGTGTGAATTCATCTCACAGAGTTACACTTATGTTTCGTGGAGCAGTCCATTAACACTGTCTTTGAGGAATCTGAGAAGGGCTTCTTTGGATCACATTGAGGCCTACGCTGATAAAGGAAATTTCATCCGTTCAAAACGTGAAAGAAGCTTTCTGAGAAACTTCTTTCTGATCTGTGAGTTCATCTCACAGAGTTACAACCTCTGCCTCAAGAAGCAGTTTGCTAACACTCTTTTCGTGGAATCTGCAAAGTGATATTTGGGAGCCTATTGGGGCCCATGGTGATAAAGGAAATATCCTCACATAATAACTAAAGAGAAGCTTTCTGAGAAACTGCATTGCCATGTGTGAATGCAACTCACAGAGTTACACGTTTCTCTTCAGTGATCAGTTTGTTAGCACAGTTTTCTGGAAATCTGCAATTAGATACTTCATAGCGCAATGAACATTACAGTGACAAAGGAAATATCCACAGATGAAAACTAGAAAGAAGCTTTCTTAGAAACTTCTTGGTGATGTGTGAATTCATCTCACAGAGTTACACTTATGTTTCGTGGAGCAGTCCATTAACACTGTCTTTGAGGAATCTGAGAAGGGCTTCTTTGGATCACATTGAGGCCTACGCTGATAAAGGAAATTTCATCCGTTCAAAACGTGAAAGAAGCTTTCTGAGAAACTTCTTTCTGATCTGTGAGTTCATCTCACAGAGTTACAACCTCTGCCTCAAGAAGCAGTTTGCTAACACTCTTTTCGTGGAATCTGCAAAGTGATATTTGGGAGCCTATTGGGGCCCATGGTGATAAAGGAAATATCCTCACATAATAACTAAAGAGAAGCTTTCTGAGAAACTGCATTGCCATGTGTGAATGCAACTCACAGAGTTACACGTTTCTCTTCAGTGATCAGTTTGTTAGCACAGTTTTCTGGAAATCTGCAATTAGATACTTCATAGCGCAATGAACATTACAGTGACAAAGGAAATATCCACAGATGAAAACTAGAAAGAAGCTTTCTTAGAAACTTCTTGGTGATGTGTGAATTCATCTCACAGAGTTACACTTATGTTTCGTGGAGCAGTCCATTAACACTGTCTTTGAGGAATCTGAGAAGGGCTTCTTTGGATCACATTGAGGCCTACGCTGATAAAGGAAATTTCATCCGTTCAAAACGTGAAAGAAGCTTTCTGAGAAACTTCTTTCTGATCTGTGAGTTCATCTCACAGAGTTACAACCTCTGCCTCAAGAAGCAGTTTGCTAACACTCTTTTCGTGGAATCTGCAAAGTGATATTTGGGAGCCTATTGGGGCCCATGGTGATAAAGGAAATATCCTCACATAATAACTAAAGAGAAGCTTTCTGAGAAACTGCATTGCCATGTGTGAATGCAACTCACAGAGTTACACGTTTCTCTTCAGTGATCAGTTTGTTAGCACAGTTTTCTGGAAATCTGCAATTAGATACTTCATAGCGCAATGAACATTACAGTGACAAAGGAAATATCCACAGATGAAAACTAGAAAGAAGCTTTCTTAGAAACTTCTTGGTGATGTGTGAATTCATCTCACAGAGTTACACTTATGTTTCGTGGAGCAGTCCATTAACACTGTCTTTGAGGAATCTGAGAAGGGCTTCTTTGGATCACATTGAGGCCTACGCTGATAAAGGAAATTTCATCCGTTCAAAACGTGAAAGAAGCTTTCTGAGAAACTTCTTTCTGATCTGTGAGTTCATCTCACAGAGTTACAACCTCTGCCTCAAGAAGCAGTTTGCTAACACTCTTTTCGTGGAATCTGCAAAGTGATATTTGGGAGCCTATTGGGGCCCATGGTGATAAAGGAAATATCCTCACATAATAACTAAAGAGAAGCTTTCTGAGAAACTGCATTGCCATGTGTGAATGCAACTCACAGAGTTACACGTTTCTCTTCAGTGATCAGTTTGTTAGCACAGTTTTCTGGAAATCTGCAATTAGATACTTCATAGCGCAATGAACATTACAGTGACAAAGGAAATATCCACAGATGAAAACTAGAAAGAAGCTTTCTTAGAAACTTCTTGGTGATGTGTGAATTCATCTCACAGAGTTACACTTATGTTTCGTGGAGCAGTCCATTAACACTGTCTTTGAGGAATCTGAGAAGGGCTTCTTTGGATCACATTGAGGCCTACGCTGATAAAGGAAATTTCATCCGTTCAAAACGTGAAAGAAGCTTTCTGAGAAACTTCTTTCTGATCTGTGAGTTCATCTCACAGAGTTACAACCTCTGCCTCAAGAAGCAGTTTGCTAACACTCTTTTCGTGGAATCTGCAAAGTGATATTTGGGAGCCTATTGGGGCCCATGGTGATAAAGGAAATATCCTCACATAATAACTAAAGAGAAGCTTTCTGAGAAACTGCATTGCCATGTGTGAATGCAACTCACAGAGTTACACGTTTCTCTTCAGTGATCAGTTTGTTAGCACAGTTTTCTGGAAATCTGCAATTAGATACTTCATAGCGCAATGAACATTACAGTGACAAAGGAAATATCCACAGATGAAAACTAGAAAGAAGCTTTCTTAGAAACTTCTTGGTGATGTGTGAATTCATCTCACAGAGTTACACTTATGTTTCGTGGAGCAGTCCATTAACACTGTCTTTGAGGAATCTGAGAAGGGCTTCTTTGGATCACATTGAGGCCTACGCTGATAAAGGAAATTTCATCCGTTCAAAACGTGAAAGAAGCTTTCTGAGAAACTTCTTTCTGATCTGTGAGTTCATCTCACAGAGTTACAACCTCTGCCTCAAGAAGCAGTTTGCTAACACTCTTTTCGTGGAATCTGCAAAGTGATATTTGGGAGCCTATTGGGGCCCATGGTGATAAAGGAAATATCCTCACATAATAACTAAAGAGAAGCTTTCTGAGAAACTGCATTGCCATGTGTGAATGCAACTCACAGAGTTACACGTTTCTCTTCAGTGATCAGTTTGTTAGCACAGTTTTCTGGAAATCTGCAATTAGATACTTCATAGCGCAATGAACATTACAGTGACAAAGGAAATATCCACAGATGAAAACTAGAAAGAAGCTTTCTTAGAAACTTCTTGGTGATGTGTGAATTCATCTCACAGAGTTACACTTATGTTTCGTGGAGCAGTCCATTAACACTGTCTTTGAGGAATCTGAGAAGGGCTTCTTTGGATCACATTGAGGCCTACGCTGATAAAGGAAATTTCATCCGTTCAAAACGTGAAAGAAGCTTTCTGAGAAACTTCTTTCTGATCTGTGAGTTCATCTCACAGAGTTACAACCTCTGCCTCAAGAAGCAGTTTGCTAACACTCTTTTCGTGGAATCTGCAAAGTGATATTTGGGAGCCTATTGGGGCCCATGGTGATAAAGGAAATATCCTCACATAATAACTAAAGAGAAGCTTTCTGAGAAACTGCATTGCCATGTGTGAATGCAACTCACAGAGTTACACGTTTCTCTTCAGTGATCAGTTTGTTAGCACAGTTTTCTGGAAATCTGCAATTAGATACTTCATAGCGCAATGAACATTACAGTGACAAAGGAAATATCCACAGATGAAAACTAGAAAGAAGCTTTCTTAGAAACTTCTTGGTGATGTGTGAATTCATCTCACAGAGTTACACTTATGTTTCGTGGAGCAGTCCATTAACACTGTCTTTGAGGAATCTGAGAAGGGCTTCTTTGGATCACATTGAGGCCTACGCTGATAAAGGAAATTTCATCCGTTCAAAACGTGAAAGAAGCTTTCTGAGAAACTTCTTTCTGATCTGTGAGTTCATCTCACAGAGTTACAACCTCTGCCTCAAGAAGCAGTTTGCTAACACTCTTTTCGTGGAATCTGCAAAGTGATATTTGGGAGCCTATTGGGGCCCATGGTGATAAAGGAAATATCCTCACATAATAACTAAAGAGAAGCTTTCTGAGAAACTGCATTGCCATGTGTGAATGCAACTCACAGAGTTACACGTTTCTCTTCAGTGATCAGTTTGTTAGCACAGTTTTCTGGAAATCTGCAATTAGATACTTCATAGCGCAATGAACATTACAGTGACAAAGGAAATATCCACAGATGAAAACTAGAAAGAAGCTTTCTTAGAAACTTCTTGGTGATGTGTGAATTCATCTCACAGAGTTACACTTATGTTTCGTGGAGCAGTCCATTAACACTGTCTTTGAGGAATCTGAGAAGGGCTTCTTTGGATCACATTGAGGCCTACGCTGATAAAGGAAATTTCATCCGTTCAAAACGTGAAAGAAGCTTTCTGAGAAACTTCTTTCTGATCTGTGAGTTCATCTCACAGAGTTACAACCTCTGCCTCAAGAAGCAGTTTGCTAACACTCTTTTCGTGGAATCTGCAAAGTGATATTTGGGAGCCTATTGGGGCCCATGGTGATAAAGGAAATATCCTCACATAATAACTAAAGAGAAGCTTTCTGAGAAACTGCATTGCCATGTGTGAATGCAACTCACAGAGTTACACGTTTCTCTTCAGTGATCAGTTTGTTAGCACAGTTTTCTGGAAATCTGCAATTAGATACTTCATAGCGCAATGAACATTACAGTGACAAAGGAAATATCCACAGATGAAAACTAGAAAGAAGCTTTCTTAGAAACTTCTTGGTGATGTGTGAATTCATCTCACAGAGTTACACTTATGTTTCGTGGAGCAGTCCATTAACACTGTCTTTGAGGAATCTGAGAAGGGCTTCTTTGGATCACATTGAGGCCTACGCTGATAAAGGAAATTTCATCCGTTCAAAACGTGAAAGAAGCTTTCTGAGAAACTTCTTTCTGATCTGTGAGTTCATCTCACAGAGTTACAACCTCTGCCTCAAGAAGCAGTTTGCTAACACTCTTTTCGTGGAATCTGCAAAGTGATATTTGGGAGCCTATTGGGGCCCATGGTGATAAAGGAAATATCCTCACATAATAACTAAAGAGAAGCTTTCTGAGAAACTGCATTGCCATGTGTGAATGCAACTCACAGAGTTACACGTTTCTCTTCAGTGATCAGTTTGTTAGCACAGTTTTCTGGAAATCTGCAATTAGATACTTCATAGCGCAATGAACATTACAGTGACAAAGGAAATATCCACAGATGAAAACTAGAAAGAAGCTTTCTTAGAAACTTCTTGGTGATGTGTGAATTCATCTCACAGAGTTACACTTATGTTTCGTGGAGCAGTCCATTAACACTGTCTTTGAGGAATCTGAGAAGGGCTTCTTTGGATCACATTGAGGCCTACGCTGATAAAGGAAATTTCATCCGTTCAAAACGTGAAAGAAGCTTTCTGAGAAACTTCTTTCTGATCTGTGAGTTCATCTCACAGAGTTACAACCTCTGCCTCAAGAAGCAGTTTGCTAACACTCTTTTCGTGGAATCTGCAAAGTGATATTTGGGAGCCTATTGGGGCCCATGGTGATAAAGGAAATATCCTCACATAATAACTAAAGAGAAGCTTTCTGAGAAACTGCATTGCCATGTGTGAATGCAACTCACAGAGTTACACGTTTCTCTTCAGTGATCAGTTTGTTAGCACAGTTTTCTGGAAATCTGCAATTAGATACTTCATAGCGCAATGAACATTACAGTGACAAAGGAAATATCCACAGATGAAAACTAGAAAGAAGCTTTCTTAGAAACTTCTTGGTGATGTGTGAATTCATCTCACAGAGTTACACTTATGTTTCGTGGAGCAGTCCATTAACACTGTCTTTGAGGAATCTGAGAAGGGCTTCTTTGGATCACATTGAGGCCTACGCTGATAAAGGAAATTTCATCCGTTCAAAACGTGAAAGAAGCTTTCTGAGAAACTTCTTTCTGATCTGTGAGTTCATCTCACAGAGTTACAACCTCTGCCTCAAGAAGCAGTTTGCTAACACTCTTTTCGTGGAATCTGCAAAGTGATATTTGGGAGCCTATTGGGGCCCATGGTGATAAAGGAAATATCCTCACATAATAACTAAAGAGAAGCTTTCTGAGAAACTGCATTGCCATGTGTGAATGCAACTCACAGAGTTACACGTTTCTCTTCAGTGATCAGTTTGTTAGCACAGTTTTCTGGAAATCTGCAATTAGATACTTCATAGCGCAATGAACATTACAGTGACAAAGGAAATATCCACAGATGAAAACTAGAAAGAAGCTTTCTTAGAAACTTCTTGGTGATGTGTGAATTCATCTCACAGAGTTACACTTATGTTTCGTGGAGCAGTCCATTAACACTGTCTTTGAGGAATCTGAGAAGGGCTTCTTTGGATCACATTGAGGCCTACGCTGATAAAGGAAATTTCATCCGTTCAAAACGTGAAAGAAGCTTTCTGAGAAACTTCTTTCTGATCTGTGAGTTCATCTCACAGAGTTACAACCTCTGCCTCAAGAAGCAGTTTGCTAACACTCTTTTCGTGGAATCTGCAAAGTGATATTTGGGAGCCTATTGGGGCCCATGGTGATAAAGGAAATATCCTCACATAATAACTAAAGAGAAGCTTTCTGAGAAACTGCATTGCCATGTGTGAATGCAACTCACAGAGTTACACGTTTCTCTTCAGTGATCAGTTTGTTAGCACAGTTTTCTGGAAATCTGCAATTAGATACTTCATAGCGCAATGAACATTACAGTGACAAAGGAAATATCCACAGATGAAAACTAGAAAGAAGCTTTCTTAGAAACTTCTTGGTGATGTGTGAATTCATCTCACAGAGTTACACTTATGTTTCGTGGAGCAGTCCATTAACACTGTCTTTGAGGAATCTGAGAAGGGCTTCTTTGGATCACATTGAGGCCTACGCTGATAAAGGAAATTTCATCCGTTCAAAACGTGAAAGAAGCTTTCTGAGAAACTTCTTTCTGATCTGTGAGTTCATCTCACAGAGTTACAACCTCTGCCTCAAGAAGCAGTTTGCTAACACTCTTTTCGTGGAATCTGCAAAGTGATATTTGGGAGCCTATTGGGGCCCATGGTGATAAAGGAAATATCCTCACATAATAACTAAAGAGAAGCTTTCTGAGAAACTGCATTGCCATGTGTGAATGCAACTCACAGAGTTACACGTTTCTCTTCAGTGATCAGTTTGTTAGCACAGTTTTCTGGAAATCTGCAATTAGATACTTCATAGCGCAATGAACATTACAGTGACAAAGGAAATATCCACAGATGAAAACTAGAAAGAAGCTTTCTTAGAAACTTCTTGGTGATGTGTGAATTCATCTCACAGAGTTACACTTATGTTTCGTGGAGCAGTCCATTAACACTGTCTTTGAGGAATCTGAGAAGGGCTTCTTTGGATCACATTGAGGCCTACGCTGATAAAGGAAATTTCATCCGTTCAAAACGTGAAAGAAGCTTTCTGAGAAACTTCTTTCTGATCTGTGAGTTCATCTCACAGAGTTACAACCTCTGCCTCAAGAAGCAGTTTGCTAACACTCTTTTCGTGGAATCTGCAAAGTGATATTTGGGAGCCTATTGGGGCCCATGGTGATAAAGGAAATATCCTCACATAATAACTAAAGAGAAGCTTTCTGAGAAACTGCATTGCCATGTGTGAATGCAACTCACAGAGTTACACGTTTCTCTTCAGTGATCAGTTTGTTAGCACAGTTTTCTGGAAATCTGCAATTAGATACTTCATAGCGCAATGAACATTACAGTGACAAAGGAAATATCCACAGATGAAAACTAGAAAGAAGCTTTCTTAGAAACTTCTTGGTGATGTGTGAATTCATCTCACAGAGTTACACTTATGTTTCGTGGAGCAGTCCATTAACACTGTCTTTGAGGAATCTGAGAAGGGCTTCTTTGGATCACATTGAGGCCTACGCTGATAAAGGAAATTTCATCCGTTCAAAACGTGAAAGAAGCTTTCTGAGAAACTTCTTTCTGATCTGTGAGTTCATCTCACAGAGTTACAACCTCTGCCTCAAGAAGCAGTTTGCTAACACTCTTTTCGTGGAATCTGCAAAGTGATATTTGGGAGCCTATTGGGGCCCATGGTGATAAAGGAAATATCCTCACATAATAACTAAAGAGAAGCTTTCTGAGAAACTGCATTGCCATGTGTGAATGCAACTCACAGAGTTACACGTTTCTCTTCAGTGATCAGTTTGTTAGCACAGTTTTCTGGAAATCTGCAATTAGATACTTCATAGCGCAATGAACATTACAGTGACAAAGGAAATATCCACAGATGAAAACTAGAAAGAAGCTTTCTTAGAAACTTCTTGGTGATGTGTGAATTCATCTCACAGAGTTACACTTATGTTTCGTGGAGCAGTCCATTAACACTGTCTTTGAGGAATCTGAGAAGGGCTTCTTTGGATCACATTGAGGCCTACGCTGATAAAGGAAATTTCATCCGTTCAAAACGTGAAAGAAGCTTTCTGAGAAACTTCTTTCTGATCTGTGAGTTCATCTCACAGAGTTACAACCTCTGCCTCAAGAAGCAGTTTGCTAACACTCTTTTCGTGGAATCTGCAAAGTGATATTTGGGAGCCTATTGGGGCCCATGGTGATAAAGGAAATATCCTCACATAATAACTAAAGAGAAGCTTTCTGAGAACTGCATTGCCATGTGTGAATGCAA
>NC_044567.1:2426582-2451090 GCF_007565055.1 Rhinopithecus roxellana | reverse complement strand
GACCCTTCCACCTCAGCCTCCCGAGTAGCTGGGACAACAAGTGCATGCCACCACACCTGGCTACTTTTTGTATCTTTTGTAGAGATGGGGTTTCACCATGTTGCCTGGGCTGTGTGTTAGTTATTTAGGCTCTTCTGTTACCATATATACATTTGTGACCCTTGAGATAACAGCTCTTCCTTCTCCTCTCCTTCCAAGAACATGTTAGGACTTTCCCACCTCCTTGGGACATGGTTATGAAGATGAGAGTAAATGACACCTGTCATTTCAGGACAGAAGCTTTCAGAGTCAACGTGCAATTCACAATGTCCCTGTCTCTGTCTTAATCATAGTGGAAGCACCTGCCGAGACGGAAGTTTCCTCAGCCTGGTCCCTGAGGTCTATGATGAGCAAAGTCTTCCTTAGGACCCGCTTTGGAAAAAAGATCTTCACTGAATTAAGATCCTGAGGTCTGGCATTATTTATTTATGTATCTATTTATTTACTTGTAACATCTTTGTTAGATTTTGGTATCTGGTTATTGCTAGCCTCATCAAACAAATTGAGAGGTGTTCTTTCCCGCTCTATTTTCTGAAAGAATTTGCTTAAGATTGGTGTTACTCTTCTTTCTCAAATATTTGATAGAATTCACCAAGGAAACTATCTGGCCTTGGAGCTTCCTTCCTTCCTCTTCCTCCTTCCTCCTTCCTTCCTTCCTTCCCTTCCTTCCTTCCTTCCTTCCTTCCTTTTCTTTCCTCCTTCCTCCTTCCTTTTCTTCCTTCCTTCCTTCTTCTTCCTTCTTTCTTTTCTTTCTTCCTTCTTTCTCTTCTTTTTCTTTTTCTCTCTCTTCTTCTCTCCCTCTCTCTCTCTTCTTCTCTTCTTCCTCTTCTTCTTTCTTCTTCTTTCTTTCTTTCTTTCTTCTTCTTTCTTTCTTTTTCTTCTTCTTTTTCTTTTTTTCTTTTTAAAAGCTCTACTGATACAGCATTGACATTTAAAAATTGTACATATTTAAGCTGTACAACTTGATTTTTTAAACTCTAAACAATAGTTTCATTTATTTGTTTATTTAAATAATATTTATTTATTTTTATTATATTTTAAGTTCTGGGATACATGTGCAGAATGTGCAGGTTTGTTACATAAGTATACATAGGTTTGTTACATATGTGCCATGGTGGTTTGCTGCACCCATCAACCCGTCATCTACATTAGGTATTTTCCTCATGATATCCCTCCCTTGCCCCCCATCCCCCAACTTGATGTTTTGATACAGATTGTGAAATCATCACCACAATACAACTAATTAAATATCTACCTCTTCTACATAGTTACCTTGTGTGTGTGTTGAGAAGATTTAAGATCGATCATCTTCCGATCTGAAGTTTTCTTTGTGGGAAAGGTTCTGATAATGAATTTGATTTCTTTAATAGATGAAACTATTTAGATTTTGGATTTCATTTTGTCATTGCAATGTTGTGATTGTAATTTATCAAGCCATTTTGCCCGTTTCATCTCATTGGCCAAATTTATTGGCATAAAGTTGTTCATAATATTTTCTTATTACTTTTAATGCCCGTGGGCTCTGTGGTGATATTGAGCAGGACTTTTTCAGCCCCTTTGCTGAACTTGCAGCAGGGGTGCCCCATCTACTTGCTCACCGCCCTCAGCCCCTTGAGGGAGGGAGCATGTGAGCGAATGAGTGCAGGATCTGGCTCACCACAGGAGCAGGCTCTGGGGGGCCTGTGCAGTGCGTCACCTTGAGGGGAACACAGAGCCCAGGTGAGGTTACCCGACTCAAAGCCCAAAGGGGGTGTTATAGTGGTCTTTTAGTTCCACTGTCCATGGTCTGATGGACTGGTGTGTTAGCAATTTAGTTGGCCCCTTGCCGTCATGTGGGGCAGCTGCCCTCCGCTGCTGAGGGCAAGGGCCATTGTGACAGCCTTTTCTGGGTACCTGCACTTGATGGTTCCTGAGCTGTTGTCCAGCACCCAAGAAGAAAATCTTCAATCATCCGCATGACCTCATTCTTCCTATACTGGACAAGAGCATGGGACCCAATGAGTGGGTGAAGACAGAGAATTTATAGTGATGAAACAGCTCTCAGTGGAGAGGGGAGCTGGAGAGGGGATGGGAAGGGAAGTTGTCTTCCCCAAAGTCAGGTTGTCTCTTCCTCAAAGTCAGCCATCTCCCCTTCTACTGACTGAGTCTTTATGGACAGGATGATAGTGTGTGCTGATTGATTTGTGAGTGTGAAAAAAGGTTAAAATGAAGAGATCACTCAAAGGTGGGCATGACAGTGTAGAAAACCAATTAGGAAAGGGTGGGTATATGTAAAATAGGTGAAAGATGGCGATCAATCAGAGGAAAACACGTCAAACAAGACAAATTCTCAATCCTGTCCAAGGATTTAACTCGTAGTTTGGCTTTCAGGCTTTAAACTGTCTTCGCTCGGAGGTGGGGTTTCACCAGGGACCTGCTCCTGTCTGCCTAGGCATTTGGCTGCCTCCTGTCACTATCGATATCTCTTCTTTCATCCTTAAATTTATAATTTGCATGCTCTCTCTCTCTCTTGATCAACCTAACCAGCCAGGAGTTTACCAATTTTGTTGATATTTTCAATGAACCAACTTTTGGCTTTGTTAATTTTCTCTGCTTATATGTTTTCTGCCTCACAAATATTGGCTGTTTTTATGACTTTTTCCTTTCTTCTACTTAAAGTTCACTTTGCTCTTTTATATCTTAGCTTTATGAAGTGGAACCTTAGATCATTAATTTTACATCTTTCTTCTTTCCTAATAAAGCTAAATATTTTCCTTTAAGCACTCCTTTAGTTGTAAATCACAAATTTTGATAGATTATATTTTATTTATTGTTCAGTGCAAATAACTTTTAATTACTAGTTTTCCTTGTGATTTATCTTCTACCCCCACAGGTTATTTGGAAGTGTGTATTTAATTTCCAAATATTTGGGTTGTGCCAGATATCTTACTGTAATTGACTTCTAATTTCAATAAGTTAAGATTTATCGAAGGTTTCAATAGTTTGAAACGTATAGGCTTGTTTCATGGCCCAACATATGGTCTATCTTGGAGAACGTACAATGTGTACTTGGAGTGTTCTACAAATGTCAGTTAGGTTAGTGGTTGACAGCATTGTTCAGATCTTCTGTCTTTCTCTTTCTTAATCTTTCTTTCTTAACCATTGTATGTGTTAGCTACCCTGACTAATACAGTCCCGAAATCTGTATCTCTGGCCTTGAGTCTCTGAGTCTAGGCCCATATCTGACTGTATACATCTTCACTTGTATATTTCAAAGACACTTCAAATTAAGTATTGAAGAGAATGAACTCATGATCTTTCCCCAGAAAACTGGTGTTTTTCCAAGGTTCTTCATCTCCGTGGATGGCGCCCTGCTATCCATCCAGTTTCCCCAACCAGGAACCTGGAGTCATCCCTCAGACATTTTTCTTTTTTTTTTTTTTTGAGACAGAGTCTCACTCTGTCACCCAGGCTGAGTGCAGTGGCACGATCTTGGCTCATTGCAACCTCCACCTCCCGGTTCAAGTGATTCTCCTGCCTTAGCCTCCCACGTAGCTGGGATTACAGGTGTGTGCCACTACGCCCAGCTAATTTTTGTACTTTTAGTAGAGATGGGGTTTCACCATGTTGGCCAGGCTGGTCTCGAAGACCTCAAGTGACCCACCTACCTCAGTTTCCCAAAGTGTTGGGATTATGGGCGTGAGCCACTGCGCCCAGCCTCAGGACTTTTTCTGTCTTGCTGTCTCCACATCCAGTCTAGCTCCAATCCTAGCTTTTCCTCCTCAATATAGTTCACATCCATCCACTTACCTCCATCTGTGCTGCCACCGCCCTCGGGCAAGCCACCATCATCCCTCCCTTAGACAACTGCGGTACCTCCTTGCTCTTCTCTCCGCTTCATTCTCCACACAACAGCCAGAGTAAGGCTGCAAAAACCCCAGTCTTATCATTTACCCCTTGCACACTTGACCACTTAAAATCATTCACCAGCATCTCATTGCTCTGAGATGATGCTCAAATCTTTCCCACGGCCCATGAGACCCTGTGTGCTCTGGCCTGCCCCCCGCCCCACCCCACCCCACCCCATCTCCATCTCACAGTCTCCCCTCACTCACCATTTTTCTGCCACATTCAGCCCTTCTACTGCAGGGTCTTTGCACATACTGTTGGTCCCGAAAGGAATGTTCCTCCCCGACCGCACCCAATTTTGTCCAACTATCCTCTTCCTTGGTTCAGGTCCACTTGTTTTTTTTTTTTTTTTTTTTTTTGAGATGGAGTCTCGCTCTGTTGCCCAGGCTGGAGTGCAGTGGTGTGACCTGCAGCTCACTGACCCCTCTGCTTCCCAGGTTTAAGCAATTCTCCTGCCTCAGCCTCCCGAGTAGCTGGGATTACAGGTGTCTGCCACCACACCGGGCTAATTTTTGTATTTTTAGTAGAGATAGGGTTTCATGTTGGCCAGGCTGGTCTTGAACTCCTGACTCGGGTGATCCACCCACCTTGTCCTCCCCAAATGCTGGGATTACAGGCATGAGCCACTGAGCCTGGCCCACTTGTCTCTCTGATCCCAGCTCTGTTTCACTTCCCAGGGAGCACCTCCCCTAACCTCTGTGCCAGTTTGGGTCCTTTGAGAAGCAGATATCAAAATGGAATTAGATATGCAGGAGATTTATTGGGGGTTAATGATGTGAAGGATGAACAGCTGACCCCTGGTAATATCCCTTCTGTGTTTGGTCATTGAACCAGAGCTACCTGGGGAAGGAGAAGTCTTGGTGTCACGCTGGGGGAGGTCTGAAGGTGTAGCAGTTGGAAGCTGTCGGCCAACCACACGCCTCACAAAAGGGTCTCTTCAAGGGATAATGCATAGCACCCCTCCATGGCCACACAGCAGCTCCCTAAACCAGAACGTGTTCCTTTGATACACAGTCATAGGACAATGTTCCCTCTTTTCAGAGAACGGAACTGGGCTGCAGTTATACCCCTTGTGAGTGTTATTTTTATTGAAGGTCTGTCTCTTCTTGAGAACAGGGACAGTGGACCTGCTGGCCATCGTGTCTCTCAGCCATGACACAGTGTGTTCAATAAATGCCTGCAAGAAAAAATGAAAGAATGAATGAGTGATTCGTGACCAAGCCAGTCTCTCTGCATTCCCTAGTCCTAATTCACAAAACAGAATCTGATGGCCCAGCTCACCTTTTCCACTCAGGCCGTGGGACACCGAGGGGCTGATGCTGACCCCGTCCATCAGTTACGTGGGGGAGGGGAGTTGTGTTACAAATCTGGGATGCCACATTGGATTTCTCTAGAGTGAGTACCTTGGAACGCCACAAAGTTTTGTGTATCTTTTTTTTTTTTTTTGGTAAAAGCATGGCACTCCTTCACCTGACTTAATCTTCTAGAGACTAGAATTGTGCAGTCTCTAGACTGGAGTAGTGCAGACACCTGTGAGTCCTCATCCCTCTAACATGAATTGTCCCCAGGGAATAGTTACAGGTCCTTATGCCTGAGGCTTTAAATACACAAACACAGCAGCAACCCCTCTGCTTCCCCAGAAACCTTCCCTCTGTTTCATTTTCCCTGAGATGTTCTAGTTGAGACAAAGGCAGCATCTCAGGTCTGGAAACTTCTTCCTGGAGCTTACTCACATGGAATGAAAATACAGCAGCGTTAGAAACAGGGCCGTAGATTCAGACTAGACCTGAGTTCAAATCCCAGCCCCTTCGCCACTCTAGGACTGTGTTACTTAACCTCTCTGAGCCCCCTTTTCTCATCTCTAAAATGGAATTAGCAAAATAGCAAAACCAAACAGGCAGTTATGAAGATGAAGCAAAATGTCTCCAGTAGTGGCTCCAAGTTCAGGGCACATTAGCTTATTAGTAGCTCTGAAAAATCCTGCAGTGAAGAAACCCAGCTTTCCCCAAGCGTATTTGGCAGCAGGTTTGTGAAGCACAACCACACACGAGATTCTGGTGTTCTTTATAAAGCAATTTGGGAAACGCTGCTCTAGAGAATGTAGCTTTTCTCTTTAGATCACTGTAGACCTTCAAAACTACCACAAATAAGATCCAGATGGCTTTGGCCTCCTGAAAAACCCTTCTGAATTAAATTTGGAGGGGGTTATATCTCTGGATTTCATTAGGGAATCTTGGAACTCTCCAACATGGTCATCACTGTGTGCTGCAGGGATGTCGTGGATGACATACATCGTGTGATGTTCCTCTCTTTAATGCTAATGGACCCTTTCTCCAGTCAAAGTTGGTCATGGTCATAGTGGCATGGAATGTTTTCAGTGTGCAGAAGGTTAGAGGCCAGCTCGTTTCACCTCTTCATTTTGTGGATGAGCAAACAGGTCCAGTTAGAAAATCAAGTGACTCACCCAGGGACAGACAGAACGAGGGGCAGAGCTTAGAACTCAGATCCAGCTGTTGTGCATTGAATGGACACTGCTGGACCCTCAGGAAGATGACGGCTCCTTGGTTAGAAACAGAAACATGAAGGACCACCCGGTGGGGACTGGGAGGTCCCTTGGCGGGCTCCTTCTTCTGACGTGGCTATGAGGAGGCAGGTGAGGAGAAGGGCAGGATTATGGTGGAAGATCAGGGGTCTGTGGGCCTGAGTCCAGATGGCAGGCAGCTGGGCCAAGGCACACACCAATGACTACTTCCTCTTCTTTCTGGTGATTCCAAGGGTGAGGAGGCAGGGAAGGAACTTGCAACAGATGGAAGGGAGACCAGAAGGAATTTGGAATGGACCCAAGGGGTCCAGCTCTTAGAAAATAAGGGGGAAATATTTTCTGCTTGGAGAGAACATTATTTACAAGAACAGAGCAGGAACAGGATCCTGCCTGGGTAGACTGGTGGGCTCTGGCTTATGTTTCTTGGCTGTGACAGCTCATACCAATCTGTGTTTCTAAGACAACCAGGAACCAAATAAGAACAACAACATTAATGGTGATAAGAGGTGGCTGTTACAGGCTGAGCCAACCCAGACAAGTTGAGCTCAAAGATCAGAAGTTTTGAGGCCAATTCTAAATTTAGAGTCCAATTTTTGAGGAAGCCAAAATGAGCTCTCCTCATATGAAGTGTGTCAGAAGAACAGAAGATACAGTTCCCAAAGAGCAACTAGAAGAGGAGGCTAGGGCCCTCCTTTCAGCTAGAGATGCTAATAATGAGATCAAATAACTTCTTCTCTTTAAAAAAATTCATGGTGTCTTTTCAAACTAAAAACTTTGAAAGAACTGAATATCACATCTCCTTCTCTCTTCCCTGCTGCCTTTAAAATGTGTTCTTATTTAGAAAGATCTCCAAAGCAACTCAGGGTGGATGTGGAAGGTGCAAATTTTAAGCCCCCAGTTTCCCCTCCACACCCAGCCTCAATCTAACCCTGCATGGACCAGGCCTCACTCTCTTGTAAGTGGGCAGTTCAGAGCAGGAATCCTGCAGGTTATCTACCAGAGCAGACACTTCCTGTTAGCTCAAGCCAACTAATCTCCTCCTTGGCCAACTCGTGGGATTGGCACCAACATTATGCTGATGCCAATGTGCCCCAGAGATTAGCCACTTTTGTCCCCAAGTTTTATGGTACTCTACTATGAACACTCTCATTGTGCTTGAATGGACTGGGACTCAAAGACTCTATTCCAATGTGGGCGCCACCCTCCACTTAATTCTTTTTACCCATTGAGCTCTTACCATCTGCTTTGCCATTTGCTCTAAGAGGTCTTGGAAGATACACCTCTCAGAGTAACAATTTCCTCATCTATAAAATACCATGTGTGGGCTGGGCGCAGTGGCTCATGCCTGTAATCCAGCACTTTAGGAGGCCAAGGCAGGTGGATCACAAGGTCAGATGGAGATGGAACATCCTGGCTAACATGGTGAAACCCCGTCTCTGCTAAAAAAAAAAAAAAAAAAAAAAAAAAAAAATTAGCCAGGCTTGATGGCAGGTGCCTGTAGTCCCAGCTACTCAGGAGGCTGAGGCAGGAGAATGCCGTGAACCCAGGAGGCAGAGCTTGCAGTGAGTAGAGATCGTGCCACTGCACTCCAGCCTGGCAACAGAGTGAGACTCTGTCTCAAAACAAACAAAACAAACAAACATGTGTGTCAAATTCACCCATGTGATGTTTCCCGCATTTATATCCCCCACTACTTCCACCAATGCTATCTAGGTCAGGTCTTCATTGCTCCTATGGGGGTGTCCTCATTTATTGGGTTGCCTCCATTGATCCAGAATACACAGTGCTGCACTAATCTTCCTAAAGCATGATTTTGATCAAGGCACTCTCCTGCTCAAAGCCTTTCCATAGCTCCCCACTGCCCGCAGAACCAATTCCAAATCACTTAGCCTGGTTTCAAATCATCACCACATCAGGCCTCAACCTATCTCTTTTGTTCATTCTTGTCCACCTACTTCTTCCAGCTGTTACATTAACTGTAGCCTAAAGCTGCTTTCTTACATATTTTAAGTTTGCATAAAGGTTTCTCTCATAGTGAATTGTAACCTAACTGGATGTGTATATAGTCTGTAACCTACTCTTCTACCAATCACAGAATTCCAGCCAATCACAGGTGGCTAACTGTTCAAGCCATATTTAAAGAAGGCAGATACTCAGCTGTAACCAACCCTGCTGTTTCTATACCTCACTTTCATTTTCTGTTCGTCACTTCCCTTTTTCTGTCCATAAATGTTAACCAACCATATGGCAGTCTCACGAGTTGCTCTGAACCCATTCTTGTTCAGGGGACTGCCCAATTCTCAAACGTTTTTTCTTCAGTTAAACCTCTGTTTAAATTTCATTGTCTGAAGTTTATCTTTTCACACAGCAAACTGAACAATCGCACTCCAGGTTTCATGTCAATGGGCCCCCCGTTCACATGCATCCTTTAATCTGAAATGTCCTTCTCCACATTTCTGCACATCTGACTTTTATCCTATTGACCTCTATAGCCTAATTATTAGTTGTATTATCTTGAGCAAATTATTTAAAGTCCATGTCTGCAAAGACCATTGCCAAAGACGGCCTCAGCAATCATTTCCATCCTGTGTGCCCTTTGCAAGGTGAGTTTACCACTTCTCCATGTCAGTTTCCTTTCCATTTGAATCTTTGCTGGCCCCGTGACATTCACGGGCCCATCAAATGTGGTGGACATGATGCTATGTCCTTTGCAGCTTCTGTTTTCGTACTCTGGGAAGCTTGCCACCATATACAGAAGTTCTGGCTATCCTGCTACAGAGAGGGGTCAGAGAAAGGACAGCTGATGTGCCCCAGCTGACAGCTAGCCCTACGGCCCGAGTCAACTGAGTAAGGCCATCTTGATCCCCAATCAGGGCTAATACTGCAGTGTAGAGATGAGCTGTTTCCATTAAGCCCTGCCTGAGTTTCTGAACCCCCAAATTGCAAACAAATAAAATTGCTGTTTTAAGATGCTCAGTTTTGGGGGTAGATTGTTATGTGGCCATAGATAATTGAAACAGACTCCTTGCCTGCAAAATGGGGATAATAACGGTCTCCAGCTTCACAGAAGGACTGGGAGGATTAAGTGAGTCAATCTATGAAAAACTCTTAGAATCGTGTCTGCACATGGCAAGATCGCAATAAACACTAACTCCTCACAACCTCCAATTAACTTGTTCATTTTTTCTTGTTTCTTGTTCATCCCTAAATCCCTCTCACAGCAGTGCCTGGCATATAATAGGTACTCAGCAACACAATTGGGTATCAAACATCCCCTTCCTTAAGCCTTCTCTGATGACATTCCATCAGCTTGCCACACCCCTCCCTCTCCTGATTCCCACTGCACCTTATCAACTCTTCCCACAATGTAGGTTACATTCAGCCTGGAGCCCTGGCTGGTATGTCTTCTTGGCAGATGTGAGCTTCTTGAAGACAATGACATTATTCAGAATACATAAGCAATAATGAATGAATGAATGAATGAATGAATGAAAAAAAGGGAACAAGGCCAGGTACAGTGGCTCACACCTGTAATCCCAGCCACTTTGGGAGGCGAGGTGAGCAGATCATGAGGTCAAGAGATCGAGACCATCCTGACCAAACATGGTGAACCCCATCTCTACTAAAAATACAAAAATTAGCTGGTGTTGTGATGCGCACCTGTAGTCCCAGCTGCTTGGAAGGCTGAGGCAGGAGAATCGCTTGAACCCAGGGAGGGGAGGTTGCAGTGAGCCAAGATCATGCCACTGCACTCCAGCCTGGAGACAGAGCAAGACTCTGTCTCAAAAAAAAAAAAAAAAAAAAAAAAAGGAACAATGTCACCTTCCATATCAGTATAACCAGGTTGTCTGTTTGTTTTTGAGACGCAGTCTGGCTCTATTGCCCAGGGTGAACTGGCTCACTGCAACCCCTGCCTCTTGGGTTCAAGCGATTCTCCTGCCTCAGCCTGCTGAGTAGCTGGGACTACAGGTGGGCACCACCATGCCCAGCTAATTTTTGTATTTTAGTAGAGACGGGGTTTCACCACGTTGACCAGGCTGACTTCAGGTGATCCGCCCACCTTGGCCCTCCCAAAGTGTGCTGGGATTACAGGTGTGTGCCAGTGCACCCGACCCCAGGTTTGTAATTCAAAGAGGTGATGAATGATCTCAGGCACTCTGACATGCCTTCCAGAGCATATCTAACTGTAGATCGTGGCGTCTGTGTGTTCCTGGTCCCATCTGTGTGACCTTTATACTTTAAGGCAGGAGAGAATCCAAACAGGACTCCCGCAGAAAGTCTCCCTATTTCCTGCCCTAAGAACTGGTTGACCTTGAACTCTGTAAGTACAGGGTGTCACAAACCTAGGAAGGAAACTAATGACTCCCAAGTCTGTTTCCATGGCGGGCAGATGTCTGAAGTTCCTCCAGGGGATGAAAAACAGCTCATTCCTAAGCCATGATTTCTTCAGCGATCATTTTATTATCTCTAAGACTTGTGAAGTAGAAAGAGACAGTAGAATTTGAAAGAATGTTGGATTCCATCTGGTTCAAAGAGCTTTAGTGTTAGACATAAACAACTTTACCAGTTTTAAAAACCAAAGATGAGTAAAATCAAATCAGGTGGTAAAGCTTGCTGGGTAGAGGTTGTAACATACAACTGAAATCTAGGTGTCCTGGTCTATGTGGCACTTTTTTTGAATGATGGGTCACTGACACAGCAATGATAGACACGCAGAGTGGTTGTATGTAATCTCAGGAGAGTAGAGGAGGCACCCCAAAAACTGAAATTGATATGACATTTTCCTTGGTGAGTGAGAATCTTTTAACCCCAGGATGGGTTTAAAATTAAGTATAAAAGTTGAAGGGAATCATGATATTAATGTTTTCATGTAAAAGAATCTATGCATATTTATGTATATATAATGTTTAATAGAATTTAGCCTGTTTGCAAAAATCTCAAAATTCCAGTTGAAAATTAATAAGTATTTAATGGATTCAGGCTTATGACTTTAACTGAAAACTTCCTAAGCGTATATATAGTATTGGAACATTTAAGAGAACCCTAAGGTTGCCATTTGTAAATTTAATTTATCGCATGAATAATCTAAATTTAAATACTTGAAAGGTTTTGTTTGTTAAGTCAGGCCATTAAAGTACATAAAGGGAAATGGAACATAATAAATGTCTCAATGCAATTTTAAATCTTTAAAAGGAATTTAACCTTATAATTGGAACCACACACCCAAAATCCTTTTGAAATTGATAGGTAAAATATGTTGGACATCAACAGAATAAGATTAGAAAGCTGAAACTTGAAGAAGAGCTATGATTTTGAATTGTAATTTCAATAAATTAAATATTAATTTTAAAAGTCAGCTAAACTTCCGAATCATCTATGAAACGAGATTTATGGTAATAATTGCCGCGTAAGATCGCTGAGAAGATTAAAGTAGACATTAGTTTAAAAGGGTCTGGCACTGTGCCTGTCACATGGTAAGCATGATATACGATGGCATTTATTAATATTATTAAGTCTTCCTTAAAGGAGAGCTTAAAGCCAGGCATGGGATGTACACCTGTACTCCCAGTTACTAGGGAGCCTGAGGCAGGAAGATCGTTTGAGCCCAGGAGTTCGAGTCCAGGCTGAGCAACATAGTGAGACTCTGTCTCAATTAAATCAATCAATCAGTCAGTCAATAATAAGTAAATAAAAGAGAGTATAAGATGTTTAGAAATGAGAGGGAATATGGGATAAGATGTGACCCAAAACACAGGTAATCCTGGTGGCAGGGGTGAGATATGCAACACACACCTTTGCCCCTCAGCCCTCTCTGGCTAACAAGGCTCGCCTTATCTTGTCTGGGTCTCCCCAAGATGTGTTCAGCTTCTCCGGCAGGGGTGGGTGGTGTGCAATTCATTACCACTGCATCACCCAGTGGCCCTTTGCTAAGATCCATGGAAGGCATTTTTCCTACGTCACTCATTCTTTCACTCCATCCATCCTACAAACAATTGATTGTTTGTATCAAGCACCATTCTAGGCAATGGGGATACTGCAGCCAGCAGCATAGAAAAACAACAACAATGACAACAACAAGACAACCCTGCCCTCATGGAGCTTACACTCTTTTTTTTTTTTTTCTTTTTTTTTTTTGAGGCAGAGTCCTCACTCTGTCGCCCAGGCTGAAATGTAGTGTCCCGATCTCAGCTCACTGCAAGCTCCACCTCCCGGGTTCACTCCATTCTCCTGCCTCAGCCTCCTGAGTAGCTGGGACTACAGGCGCCTGTCACCACGCCTGGCTAAGTTTGTAATATTTTTAGTAGAGATGGGGTTTTCACCCCTGTGAACCAGGATGGTCTCGATCTCCTGACCTTGTGATCCACCCGCCTCGGCCTCCCGAAAGTGCTGGGATTACAGGCATGAGCCACCACGCCCAGCCATGGAGCTTACATTCTAATAGTGGAGACAGACATTAAACAAATCAGCGAGTGAATTATGCAGTATGTTAGAAGAGGATATGTTGATAGAGAAAATGCACAAGGCAAAAAGATAGGTGTGGTGGGGTAAGGATTGGAATTTTAGAAAGGGTAGCCACTCCACTGAGAAGGTGACATCTCAGCCATTTGAGCCAAGACTTTAAGGAGGTGAGAGAGCATTCTGTGCACAGGGAACAGAAAGTGCAAGGACTGTGAGCTGGGAGTGTTCCTGACACATCAGAGGAATGTGGAGGAGGCCCGTGAGGTTGGAGAGAACAAGCGCGAGGGTAGGAGATGCGATCAGAGAAGCGATCGTGGAAGGTCTCGTGGCTTTTGTAAGGACTTTGGCTCTTACTCTGAATGAAGTGGGAAGCCATTAGGGTGCTTTTGGAACAACTGCGGAAATTCCAATAGGAACTATATGTTAAATATTATTTAATCAGTATTAAAGTTTGTGGATGTGGTAATTCTCAATAAGTTGAAATAATCTTCCTGGGTGTTGGTATGAATTGACAGTTTGTGTCTTTCCACCCCCAAATTCATGTGTTGAAGGCCTAACCTCCAATGTGATGGCATTGGAGTTGGGCCCTTGAGAGGTAATTAGGGTTAGATCAGGTCATGATGGTGGGGCCCCCAGGACAGGATTAGTGCCTTTATAAAAAGATGAAGAGACATTAGATCTTCGTCTCTCCAAGCATACTACAAGGATGACAGCCACCTACAAGCCAGAAAGAGGCCTCAGAATTAAACCCACTTTACCAGCACCTTAATTTTGGACATCCCAGCCTCCCAGCTGACTATGACAGGTGTCACTGTTAGAAGAAACATGCTGAAGTACTTAGAGGTGAAGGGTCATGATATCTAGAACTTATTTTCAAGTGATTGGGAAAAAAAGGAAAAAAATCTAACCATTTGTCATTGTTACCCATTACTGAGTGTTATAGATGAGATTGCGTGCTCCCCAAAATTTATATGTTGAAGCCCTAACTTCGTGTGACTGTATTTGGAGACAGAATTTTTAAGAGGTTGGAGTTAACTGAGGTCATAAGGATGGGGCCCTAATCAGGTGACTGGTGCCCTTATAAGAAGAGGGAGAGACACCAGGTATGTGTGCAGAGAAAGGGTCATGTGAGGATACAGTGAGAAGGCAGCCGTCTGCAAGCCAAGGGGACAGGCTTCAGGAGAAACCAGACCTACCAACACTTTGATCCTGGACTTCCAGCCTCCAAAACTGTCAGAAAATAAGTTTCTGGTATTAAAGCCACCCAGTCTGTGTGCTATTTTGTAATGGCAGCCCTAGAAGGCTAATCTGTGGAATAATAATTACCTCAAATGTAGGGGCTTAAAGATTATTATCTCACATGATTTCTTTTCCTTTTTTTTTTTTTTTTTTTTTTAGATGGATCTTGCTCTGTTGCCTAGGCTGGAGTGCAGTGGCATGGTCTGGCTCACTGCAACCTCTGCCTCCCAGGTTCAAGCAATTCTCCAGCTTCAGCCTCCCGAGTAGCTGGGATTACAGCATGCACCACCACACCTGCCTAATTTTGTATTTTAGTAGAGACGGGGTTTTACCATGTTGGCCAGGCTGGTCTTGAACTCCTGACCTCAGGTGATCCACCCCCGCCTTGGCTTCCCAAAGTGCTGGGATTATAAGCGTGAGCCACTGCGCCCAGCCAATCTCACATTGATTTCTGAGGGCCAGAAATCTGGGAGACTCTCAGCTGCGTGGTTCTGGCTCCAGGTCCATCATAAAGTGCAGTCAGGATGTTTTCCCCAGGGCCTCCATCAGATGGCTTATCTGAGGTAGAAGATTGCATTTCAAGATCCACTCATGACCGGGTGTGGTGGCTCACGCCTGTAATCCCAGCACTTTGGGAGGCCGAGGTGGGTGGATCACCTGAGGACAGGGGTTCAAGACCAGCCTGGCCTGCATGGTGAACCCCATCTCTACTATAATACAAAATATTAGCCGGGCGTGGTGGCGGGCACCTGTAGTCCCAGCTACTGGGGAGGCTGAGGCAGGAGAATGGCATGAACCTGGGAGGCAGAGCTTGCAGTGAGCCGAGATCCCGCCACTGCACTCCAGTCTGGGTGACAGAGCGAGACTCCATCTCAAAAATAAAAAAAAAAATCCACTCACATGGCTGTTGGTGAGAGGTCTCAGTTCTTCACCATGTGGTCTTCCCCCTAGGACTGCTTGAGTGTTGAGTGCCCTTACATCAGGGCATGGTAGTTGGCTTTCCTCAGATTGAATGAACCCAGAAAGAGAGCAAGGAGGAAGCCACAAGGCCTTTTACGACCTAGTCTTGGAAGTTGCACACCTTCACTTCTGACATGTTCTAATATTATCAGTGAATCACTAAGTCCAGCCCACACTCAGGAGGAGGGATTAAGCTGCATCTCTTGAAGAGCAAAGAAACTCTTGGTACATACTGTACAATATTTGTTATTGTAATTATTATTATTATCAATATATTTAACTCCACAGATACCTCCAGGAGGATCTTCCTCTAACCCACCCTCAACCTTCTGTCTGTGATTAGGGGCCTGAGCAAAGCCTGAGAAGGGACATGCAGGACAAATTTGTGGGGAAAGAGAGAAGACTGAGCAAAAACTTGGCATGAGAACAGCCTTTACCCTGTCCCTTCATCACATTTGCTGCCTCAGGAAGGAAGAGGCCACGAAGAGCTCCTGGTTTCTTCTACAGCCTGCAGATTCTCGAATTCCCTCCCAAAGGATGGCGTGGGTGGCGTGGTTGGGGAGCATCCCCTGTCTTCAGCAGCCCCACTCTGGAGCCTCCACACCACACTGTGGGCACTGTGGACATTCAGTGAGTATGTGATGAAGATGACCATGAAGACTCTCAGAGACTGGCTGATTCTTCCCGTCTGTGCCTTCACATTTGGTGCTTGTTGATTAGTTAAGGATCAAGGATCCAATTTCTTTCTTTTTGGAGACAGAGTCTCACTCTGTCACCCAGGCTAGAGTGCAGTGGCATGATCTCGGCTCACCATAACCTCCGCCTCCCGGGTTCCAGTGATTCTTCTGCCTCAGCCTCCATAATAGCTGAGATTACAGGCGTGAGCCACCACACCTGGCTAATTTTTGTGTTTTTAGTACAGACGGGGTTTCCACCATGTTGGCCAGGCTGGTCTTGAACTCCTGACCTCAGGTGATCCACCTACCTTGGCCTCCCAAGGTGCTGGGATTACAGGTGTAATTACACTGTAATCCACTGTAATTACAGATTACACTGCGTCCGGCCAGGATAACAATTTTGATGAGAGACAGGTATCATGAGTTCAACCAACCGGCAGGCTTTCTGGTGAGCAAAGTGAGCCAGAATGATGGCTTGTGGTTTCATTCAATCAGTAGAATCACAGTAATAAAAATACTTAATACATCTCCTATTCCGGTTCTGTTCTAAATGATAGACACACATATTAATTGAGTTAGCCCTCAAAGCAACCCTATGAACTACAAATCTGTCCATTTACAGATGAGGAAATAGAGGCACAGAGAGATTAAGAAACTTGCCCAAGGTCAGAGTTCAGAGTTTGATTCCAAGAGTATGTGTTTAAAACTGCTATGCTAGATTGTCTCTTAAAAATTGCACAATTCATCCTTAACATTTGAAGATATCTAAATACGAGCAGGAGGTGGTACTTAAATAATAGAAATAATTGAGAATAAGATTCAGGGACTAGAAAGTTCAGGTGGTAACATAGAATGCTAAGCAGGAAGGAACTTGAGAAATACCAGGGTCATAAGTTTTCAAACTGGATTCTGAAGAGTCCCAGGATTCTTGTGGTATCTCTGGATCTGCTTGTCCAGGAGCGAAAGAAATCTTTGGACTCCACAACCCCAATTCAACCACAGCACCCACCAGGATCTGCTTCACAGGGTTTTCCTGTGCACAAGTCCACGTTTGCCTGGACCACAGCCTCAGATTGTCAGGGAAGTTTGCAAACGGCTTTGAAGTGGCTGAAAACATTACTGGGTTTCCTTTAGATGATGTTGTCTCTAGAAAACCTTTCGGGGGTTATTTGATTCTATAGAGATTTGTGCCTTTCTTTTTGTTTTTCTTTTTACCATTTTGCAACTCTGAACTCTATCAAGACAAGAGTTAACTTATGTAGTAAGTGATTTCTGCTCTGTAGAAGACATCACTTTTGTTATCTATTAGCAAATTAGTTTCTGCATTCCTGATTGTGTATATGTGTCTCTGTTCAGTGGATTCTTCTTTGAACACAGTTTTATGTCATACTGGTTATCTCAACTAATGAGTTTAGATAAATCTTTTCTTTTCTTTTCTTTTTTTTTCTTTTGAGACAGAGTTTTTCTTTTGTCATCCAGGCTAGAGTACAGTGGCGTGATCTTGGCTCATTGTAACCTCTGCCTCCTAGGTTTCAAGCGATTCTCATGCCTCAGCTCCCCAGTAGCCAGGATTACAGGCGTGCGTCACTATGCCCGGCTAATTTTTTACATATTTTAGTAGAGATGGGGCTTCAACACATTGATCAGCCTAGTCTCGAATTCCTGACTTCAGGTGATCGGCCCGCCTCGGCCTCCCAAAGTGTTGGGATTACAGGCATAAGCCACGACACCCAGCGAGTTAGATAAAATCTTTGTGACATCTCCATTTATGTTTATATTTATATGGCAGTCATAATTTTACTTTAAGAAACTTACCCTTTAACAAGATGGTCTTCCTGCATTCATTCTGGCCTCCTCCTATTCTTGCCCCCTATCTAGTCCATTCTCCACGAAGGAGCTAGAGCCATCTTTTCCAAGAGCGAACCTGATCATACTCTCCCCGGCTTAAACTGATATGCGGTAGAGCCTGCTGACAGCAGTGCAGACCTGGCTTCTGCTAGGACAACTGGACGCCATCATCCTGAATCGGGCACCTCACCTGACGTCAAACAGCTCCGACAGGGCCCAAGGCAGGTGTCCACAACACGCTGATGATCAGCCCAGATTTACCAGCAGCACTCACTTGCCTTTCTAATTTGGGACAGAGAAAGTTTGTGAGTTTTATTTTATCTTTTTTTTTTTTTCCTCCACATTTAAAGATCTGTTCCTTTCCTCTCCCCAAACCTCATTCCCCAGATCCTAGATTCTGTGCCAATTGGGTTTCCAAGCCTAGCAGTATAAAACAAAAACAAAAAACTCCTACCCAGAGCCGATCTTGGTCTCTTATCTTCTTTCTTTCTTTCTCTTCCTTCCTTCCTTCCTTCCTTCCTTCCTTCCTTCCTTCCTTCCTTCCTTCCTTCCTTCCTTTCTCTCTCGCCTCTCTCTCTCTCTCGTCTCTCTCTCTCTCTCTTCTCTCTCTTCTCTTTCTTTCTTTTCTTCTTTTCTTTCTTTCTTTCTTTCTTTCTTTCTTTCTTTCTCTTTCTTTCCTTTTCTTTTTTTCCTTTAGTAAAAGCTCAGTGCTGCCAGGAGCAGTGGCTTCTGCCTATAATCCCAGCATTTTGGGAGGCTGAGGTGGGTCTTGGTGCTAGGTGGAATTGCTTGAGGCCAGGAGTTCAAGACCACCGTGGTCAACATGGTGAAACTCTGTCTGTACTTAAAAAACACAAAAAATTAACTGGGTGTGCTGCGTGTGCCTGTAATCTCAGCTAGTAAGAAGGCTGAGGGGGAGGATCACCTGAGCTTAGGAAGTTGAGGCTGCACTGAGCTGTGATCGCACCACTGCACTCCAGGCTGGGTGACAAGAGTGAGACCTTGTCAAAAAAAGAAAACAAACAAAAACAAAAAAAACCCTCAGTGCTCTCCAGTCCCCTTAGAATAAAAGCCAAAATCCTGGAAAAGGCCTCCCTGAAAGGTCTCACATGATCTAGCCCCTGCCTGCTTCTGTTCTCACCCTCACCCTCTCCATTCCAGCTACCCTGACCTTTGGCCCACCCTTTCCAGAACCAGTCTCTTCCCATTCTGTGTTAGGACACTGTGACACCCTCTCTTTCTCCTCCTTCTTGCCATTGTCTGGCAGAAACAAAACAAAACAAAAATAACGTGTATTCATTCTTCAAGTTTCTTGCTAAACCTCACCTTGCCGCCTCAAAAAGACCTGGTTGGTTCCCCACCTCCTTCCCTCATAGGATCCCCTAGCACCGGATCCTTCTCAACAGCCAGTGCAGTGATGATTATTTAATGATTTAGCTATTTATATCTGTGTGGGTGGAATGTCTCTCTTTCCCAAGAGGCCAAAAGCTCCAAGAGGCAGGACCCAGATCAGTTGTTTACTACTTTGTCCCCTCCGCTTTGCCTGGTGCTTGCACATAGGAGGCACTCGATAGAACCATTATTCCCAGAGGGTTCTGAGGTCCAATGTGAGGGTAGAGGACAGGGGCCTCAGGTGGGAGGGGGGATGGTGCATGTGGGGGCTCTGAGGCAAACTGTCACTTCGTACAGTGCATTATGGGGTGGGCTGAGATGGCTGCCTGGTCTCTAATGCATGGTCAAGGCTCCTCTCCCCTTGAAGACTGGCAGCCATAGTTGGGGATTGCATTCATCAATTATTTATTTATTTATTTAATTTGTTTTGAGACAGAGTCTTGTGTTGCCCAGGCTGGAGTGCAGTGGCATGATCTCAGTTCACTGCAACCTTTGCCTCCCGGGTTCAAGCGATTCTCCTGCCTCAGCCTCCCGAGTAGCTGGGATTATAGGCGCACACCACCACATCTGTCTAATTTTTGTATTTTCAGTAGAGACGGGGTTTCACCATGTTGGCCTGGCTAGTCTCGAACTCCTGATCTCAGATGATCTGCCTGCCTTGGCCTCCCAAAGTGCTGAGATTACAGATGTGAGCCACTGCACCTGGCCCATGTATTTATTTTGAGACAGGGTCTCTGTCACCCACACTGGAGTGCAGTGGTGGGATCACAGCTCATACAACCTCAACTTCTCATGTTCAAGGGATCTTCCTGCCTCAGCCTCCCGAGCAGCTGGGACTATAGGCACACACCACCATACCTGCTATTTTTAAATTTTTTGTAGAGATGGGACCTCTCTCTATTATCCAGGCTGATCTCAATCTCTTGGGCTCAAGAGATTCTCCTGCCTCAGCCTCCCAAAATGCCAGGATTACAGACGTGAGCCGTGGTGCCTGGCCGTATTTATCAATCTTCAAGTGTCCTCAATCATTGCTTCAAATCCTGATTTTGCTTCTATTTCTTGCCAGGCTGATCTTTTTTTGTTGTTGTTGTTGCACAGGCTGAAGTGCAGTGGTGCAATCTCGGCTTACTTTAACCTCCACCTCTCAGGATCATGCCATTCTCCTGCCTCAGCCTCCCGAGTAGCTGGGACTACAGGTGCCACCACCACACCCGGCTAATTTTTTTTTTTTTTTTGTATTTTAGTAGAGACAGGGTTTCACTGTGTTAGCCAGGATGGTCTCCATCTCCTAACCTCATGATCCACCCACCTCAGCCTCCCAAAGTGCTGGGATTACAGTCATGAACCACTGCACCTGGCCGCCAGGCTAATCTTCCTTTGTACTACTTTGCTATTAATCCCTGAAATAGAAATGCTCCTGAAGTATCTCAAAATCCAAATATTCTGGCAGTTCCTCAAAAGGTTAAGCATAGAATTACCATAGATTACCATCGATTCCTCTCCTAGGGTTTACACAAGAGAAATAAAAACATGTGTTCACACAAATACTTGTATAAGAAGTTCATAGCAGCCTTATTCACCAAAGGCCAGAAGAAGAAACTACACAAATGTCCATCCACTGATTATTGGATCAACAAATATACTACCATATATCCATACAATGGAATAGTATTCAGCCCTAAAAAGAAGTGATGTACTGATACATGTTATATATATCACGCATGAACCTCAAAAACAACATGCTAAGCCAAACATAAAAGATCATAGATTGTTTGACTCCATTCAGGCAAAATATCTAGAACAGGCAAATCAATAGAAATAGAAGGTAGATGAATGGGGCTGGGGGTTGGGGGAGGAAATGAGATGAACTATTGAGTCTACTAATGGACCTTTTTGGGGGGTGATGAAAATGTTCTAAAAATGTGTTGAGAATTGAACAACTCTGTAAATATGCTAAAAATCATGGATTGTATACTTTAAATGAATGAATTATACAATATGTAAATTATATATTATTATTTAATATTAATTATGTTAATTATTATTATTGTTTTTGTTTTTGTTTTTGAGACGAATTCTCTCTCTGTCGCCCAGGCTGGAGTGCAGTGGCGCAGTCTTGGCTCACTGCAAGCTCTGCCCTCTGGGTTCACACCATTCTCCTGCCTCAGCCTCCCAAGTAGCTGGGACTACAGTTGCCCGTCACTGGGCCTGGCTGATTTTTTGTATTTTTTGTAGAGGCGGGGTTTCACCGTGGTCTTGATCTCCTGACCTCATGCTCCGCCTGCCTCGGCCTCCCAAAGTGCTGAGATTACAGGCGTGAGCCACTGCACCTGGCCTATTATTGTTTTTTTGAGACAGAGTCTCGCTTTGTTGCCCAGGCTGGAGTGCAGTGGCATGATCTTGGCTCAATGCAACCTCCACCTCCCAGGTTCAAGTGATTCTCCTGCTTTAGCCTCCCAAGCAGCTGGGGCTACAGGCACTTGCCACCACACCTGGCTAATTTTTTGTATTTTTAGTAGAGTTGGGGTTTCACCGTGTTAGCCAGGATGGTCTCGATCTCCCGACTGTGATCTGACCACCTCGGCTTCCCAAAGCGCTGGGATTACAGGCATGAGCCACCGTGCCTGGCCTGTTAATTATTTTAAAAAGCAGTAGTTCCTAACCTTGTTGAGTTAAGATTTCTGGGAGAATTGGCTGAAAGCTGTAGAGTTTCTCTTGCCCCACTTCCATCGTCACCCACCTCAGGCATGAAAAATCCACATATACTTGTATATAAAAGTTTCATAAAAAATTAGGTGATTCCCAGTCTGAAGCCCATTTATTGACTCCCTAGAGATCTATAATCCCAGTGGAAATCTGTCTTGATAAAACTATCACTAGTAAATGTTAGCTCAGGTGCACATCTGAAAGACTTTTTTTTTTTTTTTTTTTGAGACAGGGTCTTGCTCTGTTACCCAGGCTGGAGTGCAGTCGTGCGATCACGGCTCACTGCAACCTAAACCTCCCAGGATCAAGCGATCCTTTTGAGTAGGTGGGACTACAGGCAAGAGCCACCGTGCGCTGCTAATTTTTACTTAGTTTTTTTAAAGACAGGGTCTCGCTATGTTGCCCAGACTAGTCTTGAACTCCTGGGTTCAAGCCATCCACCCACCTTGACCTCTTGAACTGCTGGGATTACAGGCGTGAGTCACCATGCCCAGCCTAATTTTTTTTTTCCATCCTTGTCATAGTCTCTCTTTGCCCCCCCCCCTCTTCCTTCACAAGCTGTTTTGACACCCTTTTCTCCATCAGTGTGGTAGGAAGAGTTTTAAGACAGTTCCCATGACCTTCACCCTCTGGTGTTGGGGCAAAAGGAGGAGATTATCTGGGTGAGTCTAATTTAATCGCAGGAGCCCTCTAAAAGCAGATAATTTCTCTAGCTGGTATTGGAGGAGAGTCAGATTCAAAGCCTGACAGGGACTCCACGTGCTGTTGCTGGCTTTGAAGATGGAAAAGGCCGTGCAATGAGGAATGCCACTGGGCTCTAAGAGCAGAGGGGCCCCTGGCCGACAGCCAGCAAGGAAATGAGGACCTTAACCCTACAGCTTCAGGAATTGGTTTATGTCAGCAACCTGAAGGAGCTTGGAAGTGGATTCCTCCCCTGAGCCTCCAGGGGAAGGCCCAACCAGCACACAGCGTGCTTGCAGCCTCGTGACACCCTGAGCAGAAGCCAGGCCAGCCCATGCGGACTCTGAGCTGCTACCATGAGATAACATGTGAGTGTTGGTTTAGGATCCCGAGTTTGCAGTAATTTGTTATGCAGACTAGAAAACTAACACAATCAGCCTCGCATCACTGTGCAGCTGGCTGTCTTTCTGTTGGATGTTTCTAGAGCCACCTCTTTTCCTCATAAGATTCCTAAAACGGTTGTTTGTGCCCCCTCTACCCCCGAGGGTGACGTCATACTCCAGTTGCCTCTTAGCCTGGCTCCTATCATTCCGCACTCCATGGTCTACACTGGGAGCCCCTTCCTGGTGTTTCAAAGGTGAAAGTTAAAGGGAACCTCAGGCCATTGCAGGTGAGGAAGCTACACTGGGCTGGTGTCACAGCTCTCAGCAGCTCTGATCTCCCAAGAGAAGAAGATTGGCCTGAGACAGGGGTCTCGTGGGACTCCACTTGGCCTCAGCACCCTGCTATGCACATGGAAGGCTTCCAGTAAACATTGCTGGGACTGAAAGTCCAGGAACAGAGAAGCTCACTCAGATGCCCAAGTGATCAACCCTAAGATGGCTTGAAAAGAGAAGCAGAAGGTTCTAGAGCCCTTCCAGCTGACAGAAAGCCTTGTCCGTAATATGTGGGACCCTGGCCTGGAAGCTAGGAAAAGGGCTTTGGGGGTAAAACCGTATGAGTAAGGGGGCTGATCCCAAGGGCTAACAGCTGATCTCACAGAAGCAGAGGCTCTTCAGCTACTCCAGGGAGACCGAGATCACTTGGAAGGGTGCTCAAAGCTTGGTTCTAATGGAAGGGTGCTCAAAGCTTGGTTCTAATCCCATCTTCAGCAGCAGTTTGGCGGTTGTGTGTATGGCAAGGCGGTTGTAACAGACATGCAGCTGTCTGCCTACCTGCCTGCTTGCAGGCTCAGCTCTTAGTCCCCCAAGCTCCTCCAGCCCCGCTTCTGTCCTTCCCCTACTCCCACCATCAGGAAGGGCTCACGGGTTTGGAGGGGAACCGAGTGCTCCACACTGAGAGCGAGTTCCTGAAGGGCTTCCTTCCTCTTCCCTCCCTTTACCCATAAAACACCCAGAGCCCTACTTCCTGCCTTTGCTGATGAGAACCATTCATTTCTGAACAAATCAGTTATTTCTCTCGTGAGTTAGTGTCTTTTCTTGCTGGGAAAAGCTCCAGGCAGGCCCTTAACTTCATCATCTTCTTGTTCTTGGAGCGTGATCTCATGCATCTGAGAGTCAGAATCGCTCTTGGCCGGGTCGTCTTGGCTTCTTTATGTGGCTGCAGGGCCCCGGGTAGCCATGCTGAAGGCCTGAGAAGGCGCTGGGGCGGGGTAGGGAAGGAGCGAGGGCCTGTCTGTGACTGCTGTTACCTCCCCATGGGAAGACCCCCATCACTCCGGCGCCTGGGAATCCCTGCGCCCTTTTGGATTTGTTCTCCCTTTCTGTGGGCTTGAGTAGGTTTGCGAATTTGTGGCTTCTCTTGTACGCAAGAAATCTGCCTAGACCCACAGAATTTCTTCTGCCCCAGGCTGGACCCTTTTTAAGCATGAAATATGCAACAATATTGGAGTGAGTTATACACATATATAATATGCTTCTGCTAGTTATACATCTGCGTATCAGGGTGAGTATGCACACTGACAGCACGCACATGCATAGTTACACACAGGCAATATCAGCGTAGGTTATACACACATGTGTAAACACATGTGTCTCAGGATGAGCTTGTGTGATCAGAGGAATTCTGAGTGTGACCC
>NC_044567.1:2389772-2426482 GCF_007565055.1 Rhinopithecus roxellana | reverse complement strand
TCCTTTGAAAGACAAGTCCTTGTCTTCTGGGACAGGTGCTGTCGCATATCTTCTGCACATCCAGTCTCATTTCTGAGAATGAGACTCTCCTTTGCTCCTGGGGGGGACTGACCCCCTGAAACTTTCAACCCGCTGTTAGATCCCAGGAGTTCTTTTTTTTTTTTTTTTTTTTTTTTTTTGGCAGGAACACTTTTTTGTTTTATTTTGAACTAATAGAAACAGAAATAAAATATTTTAAATCAGCATCGATAGGACCTAGCAAGTAAAAATGTTAAATTTCCTATCAATGTTGACAAACATGAAGCACTCATAGATGATGTTTAACTCTCTCTAACATGAGAGTGTTAGAAAACTAGTTAATTATTATATATATTTAATTGGCATTCATGGAAAAGTCGCCTGTGCCCCCCTTCCACAGGGCACATGCCTGGACACCATTGTTTCTTCCGCCATCGCCCCGTGTGCCCTCAGTGACACGCGTTCACACCATCTGCTCTAGGGTACGCCACTGCCACGCATTGGCTCCACCTGGGAATCGCCCCTGGACCTGGTTACACGTGTCCTGGAAAGCGGGATCAGCTTGAAGGAGCCCCAGGCCCTTCAGAATCACGGCAGGCCACTGCTCTTTCAAAGGAGGGAGGCAGAGGGCTCACGGCTCAGTGAACTTTCAGCTGACACCACGCCTTGAGGCCCAGGGGATCGTTCTGGGCTGCGGCCAGGCCCTGCCTGCCTCAGTCGATGTGCTCAGCCCATCCATTCTCACCCGGAGGGGTCCGGAATCGGATCTGATGGGGGGTCGTGAGATGACCCCAGCAGGTGCCCTGAAGCTCCCCCTCCCCCGGTGGAAATCGGCTCAAGGAGGTCCTGAAGACAGGACTCCTGGGGGTCTTGGGTTTGGACCTGGGAAGCCGCCCGCCGTCCCTCTCCCACGTGGCCCCCTACCGGACCCCGGATCCAGCCGCTGCCAAGGCTGCAGCAGGAGAGCCGCTGGCGCCCAGCGGCCGCCATCGTTTAAAGGGGACGCAGCCTGACTGCCCGCAGTGCAGCGCGGGGTGGCCCAGCCAATGCGCATGCGCGAGGCGCGAGCGGGTGGTCGCGTCACAGTGGTTCCCACGGTTGTCACAGAAACCACGCCCCGAGGCCTGGCAAACAGGAACCCTCCATGGCAGTGCTTGGGTGTTGGGGCTCCCAGGCTCCAGCCTGACCTCTCCACGGGGTCCACAGGACTGTCTCCGGATGCCAGGAGTCGTGGGGAAGGGCTGACCAGGATGTTGAAAGCAGAGGCGGAGTCCGGGGGAGGCAGCGCGGCATCCCAGTCTCAGGCCCGCCTGGACGCTGTTCGGGTGATTCTCCCCATAACTCCTGCCCCCGTGATCTCGAGGATCGATCACCCTGCAGTCACGTGGGCTGCTCTCTCAGCGGAGGGTTCCTCTGGTCGAGATCCGAACCCTGTAGTCTCAGCGGCTGCCTGGGTGTGTTTGTGTCCGCGCCACTGCTGTGTTACTGTGTGTGTGTCTGTGTGTGTTTTTGTGTTTGTGTGTTTCCCATTTTGCTTCTCTGTCTGTCTCACACTCTCTGTGATTTTCTTTCCCTCTCTCTGTCGGTTTCTGTGTGTCTCAGTGCGTGTGTGTGTTGTGTGTTTTTGGAGGAATGTGCCCTGTGTGCCAAAAAGGGTTTCTTGCATGTCGAGCTGTCCTTGGTGAGCCTCCCTCTGCGTCTCTGCCTGGGTCATGTGTCCGCTTGTCAACCGTTTTCATGGCGGTTTTACTTTGTGTTTGTGTACCTTCGACCACGTGAGGAGATGCGTTGCTCCCCGATCAGTTGAAATCTCATCGCCTTCCCAGGACACTATCAGTGTCCTGGAATTCCGTATCAGCTTGCAGGATCCCCATGGTAAAGAAGACTAAGCTAGCTGGAGACAAAAAATGTCAGGATAGGTATAAATCAATGGGAACTAATGGTATTAATGGTGGCACTTGGTAACTTGCAGGTGACCAGCTGTGTTTGGATAGAAAAGAGGGTAACATATTTGTTGACTACCTGCTCTGTGTCACCTTTTTTGTAATCTCCCAGCTACCCTGTGAGATAAGCATTATTATTCCCATCTTATTGACGAAGAAACTGACTTTCAGAAAATGTTAATTCCCCAAGGCTGCCATGTAGATGATCTGAGTCTTAGGGCCAGCTCTGTCTGGCTCTACATTCTTTTTCACACCATCACATTAACCTTTGAGAAATGAAGGAGGCAAGACATAAAGTAGTGAGGCCCACAGTTTCCCATAGGAACCCATCAGTGGATCTACCGAAGTCAAAACATGAGCTGAAATATGTTATAATAATACTTCACAGCTAGCCGGGTATAGTGTCTCACATCTATAATCCCAACACTTTGGGAAGCCAAAGCACGTGGATCACTTGAACTCAGGCCAACATGGTGAAACCTTATCTACAAAAAATTCAAAAGATTAGCTGAGTGTGGTGGTGCATGCCTGTAATCCCAGCTACTTGGGAGGCTGAGGCATGAGAATCACTGGAATCAGGGAGGTGGAAGTTGCAGTAAGCTCGGATCGTGCCGCCGCACTCCAGCCAAGGAGACAGAGCGAGACTCCATCTCAAAACAAACAAACAAAACAAAACAAAATGAACCAAAAAAACCTTAGAAGGGGAAGAAGTCATCTGAAGAGAGCTCTGACATAGTCCTCGGTTTCTGCTAAGGAGCAACAGTGGAGTTAGGAGCCGTGCCTTATTCCTCTGTGCTTCCTGGTGCCTTGCGCTTGTTTATTGAACAGTCTATGCCATTATTTCCCTGGAATAGCATAGTGATTAAGAGTATGGGCTTTCAAGTTTGACAGATCCAGATTTAAATCCTGTCTTCACTGGAAAAGGTGGTTTTTTATTATACATGGAAATAATTGAATATGGATCCCTAGCTCATACTAGCAAAAATCAATTCCAAATGGATTAAGAATCCGAATTGGACACCATTGTTTGTTTCACCATTGCCCTGTATGCCCTCAGTGACACACGCTCACACCATCTGCTCTAGGATACACCAGCGCCACGCGTGGTCGCATTGGCTCCATTGGTTGCATTGGTCGAATGTCAGAGCAAAATTTAAAATGTTCAGAAGATATATATATAAGCAAATATCTTTATGACCTGAGAAAGGGACCAAATTCTTAATCAAGACACAAAAATTACTAGCTATAAAATAAAAGATACATATATTTGATTGTATTAAAGCTAAGAATCGAACAGATTTTTGGAGTGGGGCCAAAATGGCCAACTAGAAGTAGACTTGATTGGAGGCTGCCATCAAAAACAACCAAAACAGCATACGCATTCAGCACTGTCAAACAAGGTATCCAAGTTCTCTCATCAGGACTGACTGGGCAGCTGGTGTGACCCACAGAGAGGAAGGAATAGCGGTGTGGTACAGTGGGCCACCTAAGAAGTACATGGGGCTGGGGACCCCCCAGCCACTAGCCAAGGGAAGTGGTGAGTGAGTATGCCACCCAGGCTGGGAAACTGCTTTTTCCATGGAACTGTGTAACCCACAAATAGGAATATCCCACTTGTGAGTCCACACCTCTGGGGCCTAGAGTCCTAACCATGAGCTACACAGATTTTCAACATCTGCTCAGCTAGAATCTGCTTAAACCTGCCGAGTTCCCTGTGGGGAGGGGCGGCCACCTTCTGTCTAAGCCATCTGAGTTCCTTGGTGGCGGGGTGGCAGGCAACACTGGGACTGCTAGCTGCCTAGCACACTAAGCTCCCAGGGTGGGAGAAAGGATGGCAGCCATCTCTACAGTTCCAGGCTGGGCTTTTCCCCTGATGGAGCCAGGGAGAGCGGATGACTTGGTCCCAAGAGGTATTCCCCACAGCCCAACACACCAGCTGTGGCAGACTGTGGCCAGAATGCTTCTTCAGGCCTAACCCTGACCCAGCCCTCCTCACTGGGTGGGGCCTCCCTGTAGGAACTCCAACAACTCCAGCCAGGGACTCAGGGACAAAACTCTGATTTCCCTGGGCCTGAGCTCCTAGGGATAGGGTGACCATAGTCTCCACGGAGCAGCAGACTTAGTGATCCCTCCCACTATTTCTGAGGAATATGGGCAGCCCAGATGAGTGGGTTTCCCTCAGCATGGGACACCCCCCTCCACCAAGACACAAAGTACTTCATTAAATGGGTCCTGCTGCCCATGCCACCCAATTGTGTGAGACCCTCCAACAGGGGTGTCAACACCCTAAACAAGAGTGTTCCTACTGGCATCAGGTTGGTGCCCCTTGAGGTCAAAGATCCCAGGGGAAGAAGCAGACACCCACCTTGGCTGTTCTCCAGCCTCCTCAAGTGACATCTCCAGGCATGGGAGCAAACCAGAAGAATAAGGCCTGAGGTGAACCCACAGCAAACCGCAGCAACCCTAGAGAAGAAGGACCTGAACATTGAAAGAAAAACAAACAAACAAACAAACAAACAGAATGCAACAACAACATTAGCAACAAAAAATGTCCCCACAAAAACCTCATCCAAGGGTCAGCATATCAAAGACTGAAACTAGACAAACTCATGAAGACGAGAAAGAATCAACAAAGAAACACTGAATTCCCAAAAGGTCAGAGTGCCTCTTCTCCAAATGATCACAACACCTCTCCAGCAAGGGCACAAAACTGGAGGGAGGATGAAATGGACAAACTGACAGGAGCAGGCTTCAGAAGGTAGGTAATAACAAACTCTTCTGAGCTAAAGGAGCCTGTTCTAACCCAATGCAAAGAAACTGAGAACTTTGATAAAATGTCAGAGGAGCTGCTAACTAGAATAACCAGTTTAGAAAGGAACATAAATGACCTGGTGGAGGTGAAAAACACAGCACGAGAACTTCTTGAAGCATGCACATGTATGAATAGCTAAATCAATCAAGTGGAGGAAAGAATATCACAGTTCAAAGACCATCTTGCTGAAATAAGGGAGGCCGAGAAAATTAGAGGAAAAAGAATGAACAAAACTTCAGAGAAATATGGAACTATATAAAAAGACTGAACCTATGATTGCCTGGAGTACCTGAAACAGATGGGGAGAATGGAACCAAGTTGGAAAACACATTTCAGTATATTATCCAGGAGAACTTCCCCAACCTAGCAAGACAGGCCAACATTCAAATTCAGGAAATACAGAGAACACCACTAAGATACTCCATGAGAAGATCAACCCCAAGACACATAATCCTCAGATTCTCCAAGGTCAAAATAAAGGAAAAAATGTTAAGCGCAGCCTGGGACAAAGGCCAGGTCACCTACAAAAGGAAGCTTATTAGACTAACAGTGGATCTCTGAGCAGAAACCCTATAAGCTAGAGAAGAGTGGGGGCCAATATTCGACATTCTTAAAGAAAAGAATTTTCAACCCACAATTTCATATCTAGCCAAACTAAGCTTTATAAGTGAAGGAGAAATAAAATCCTTCTCAGACAAACAGATGCTGAGGGATTTTTGTCACCACCAGGCCTGCCTTGCAAGAGCTCCTAAAGGAAGCACTAAATATGGAAAGGAAAAACCAGTACCAGCTACTGCAAAAACACACCAAAATATAAAGACCAAAGACACTATGAAGAAACTGCATCAACTAGTGTGCAAAATAATGAGCTAGCATCCTGATGACAGGATCAAATCACACATAACAATATTAACTTTAAATATAAATGGACTAAATGTCCCAGTTAAAAGCACAGACTGGCAAATTGGATAAAGAATCAAGACCCATCAGTGTGCTGTATTCAGGAAACCCATCTCAAATGTAAAGACACACATAGCCTCAAAATAAAGGGATGGAGAAAAATTTACCAAGCAAATGGAAAGAAAAAAAAAAAGCAGGGGTTGCAATCTTAGTGTCTGACAAAACAGACTTTATATCAACAAAGATAAAAAAAAGACACAGAAGGGCATTACATGATGGTAAAGGGATTAATTCAACAAGAAATGCTAACTATCCTAAATAAACATGCACCCATTACAGGAGCACCCAGATTCATAAAACAAGTTATTTTAGAGACCACAAAGAGGCTTAGACTCACACACTTTAACACCCAACTGTCAATATTAGACAGATCAATGAGACAGAAAATTACAAAGACATTCAGGACTTGAACTCAGCTCTGGATCAAGTGGACCCAATAGATATCTACAGAAATCTCCACCCCAAATCAACAGAATATACATTCTTCTCAGTATCACATGGCACTTATTCTAAAATTGACCATGTAATTGGAAGTAAACACTCCTCAGCAATTACAAAAGTACTGAAATCATAATGAACAGTCTCTCAGACCACAGTGCAATCAAATTAGAGCTCAGAATTAAGAAACTCATTCAAAACCACATGACTATGTGAAAATTGAACAACCTGCTTCTGAATGATTCCTGGCTAAATAATGAAATCAAAGCAGAAAGTAAGAAGTTCTTTGAAACTAATGAGAAAGAGACAACGTACCAGAATCTCTAGGACGCAGCTAAAGCAGTGTTAAGAGGGAAATGTACAGCACTAAATACCCACATTAGAAAGCTAGAAAGATCTCAAATCAACACCCTAACAGCACAATTAAAAGAACTAGAGAAGCAAGAGCAAACAAATCTAAAAGCTAGCAGAGACAACAAATAACTAAGATCAGAGCAGACCTGAAGGAGTTAGAGATATGACAAACTCTTAAAAAATCAATGAATCCAGGAGCTGGTTTTCTGAAAAAAAAAAAAAAAAAAAAAATTAACAAAATAGACTTCTAGCTAGACTAATAAAGAAGAAAAGAGAGAAGAATCAAATAAACACAATAAAAAATGACAAAGGGGATATCACCACTGACCCCACAGAAATAGAAACTACTCTCAGAGAATACTATAAACACCTCTATGCAAATGATCCAGAAAATCTAGAATAAATTGTTAAATTCCTGGACACATACACCCTCCCAAGACTAAACCAAGAAGAAGTTGAATCCCTGAATAGGTCAAAAACTCTCAATGAACTAGATATTGATAGAACGTATTTCAAAATAATAAGAGCTATTTATGACAAACTCACAGCCAATATCATACTGAGCAAAGATGGAGACATCACGCTACCTGACTTCAAACAATACTACAAGGCTATAGTAATCAAAAGAGCATGGTACTGGTACCAAAACAGACATATAAACAAACGGAGCAGAACAGGCACCTCAGAAATAATGCCGTACATCTACAACCATCTGATCTCTGACAAACATGACAAAAACAAGCAATGAGGAAAGGATTCACTATTTCATAAATGGTGCTGGGAAAACTGGCTAGCCATATGCAGAAAACTGAAACTGGGCCCCTTCCTTATACCTTATACAAAAAATAACTCAAGATGGATTACAGACTTAAATGTAAGACTGAAAACCATAAAAATCCTTGAAGAAAATCTAGGCAATGCCATTCAGGACATAGGAATGGGCAAAAATCTCATGATGAAAACACCAAAAGCAATTGCAATGAAAGCTAAAATTGACCAATGGGATCTAATTAAGCTAAAGAGCTTCTGCACAACAAAATAAACTATCATCAGAGTGAACAGGCAACCTACAGAATGGGAGAAAAATTTTGTGAACCAGGCATCGAACAAAGGTCTGATATCCAGCATTCATAAGAAACTTAAACAAATTTACAAAATATAACAACCCCATCAAAAAGTGGGCAAAGGATATGAACCAGCACCTCTCAAAAGAAGACATGTATATGGCCAACAAACATGAAAAAAAGCTCAACATCACTGATCATTAGAGAAATGCAAATCAAAACCACAGTGAGATACCATCTCATGCCAGTCAGAATGGCAATTATTAAAATGTCAAGAAACAATACATGCTGGTGAGGCTGTGGAGAAATAGGAATGCTTTTACACTGTTTTTGGGGATGTAAATTAGTTCAACCACTGTGGAGGACAGTGTGGCGATTCCTCAAGGATCTAGAACCAGAAATACCATTTGGCCCAGCAATCCCATTACTGGGTATATACCCAAAGGAATATAAATCATTCTACTATAAAGAAACATGCACAATGTATGTTTATTGCAGCAGTATTTACAATAGCAAAGACATGGAACCAACACAAATGCCCATCAATGACAGACTGGATAAAGAACATGTGGTACATATACATCATGGAATACTATGCAGCCATAGAAAGGAATGAGATCATGTCCTTTGCAGGGACATGGATGAAGCTGGAAGCCATCATCCTCAGCAAACTGATACAGAAACAGAAAATCAAACACCACAGGTTCTCACTTATAAGTGGGAGTTGAACAATGAGAACACATGGATACAGGGAGGGGAACAACACATTCTGGGGTCTGTCGGGGGTTGGGGGTGAGGCATCAGGACAAACAGCCAATGTATGCGGGGCTTAAAACCTAGATGATGGGTTGATTGCAAACCACCATGGCACACCTATACCTATGTAACAAACCTGCATGTTCTGCATGTGTATCCTGGAACTTAAAGTAAAAGAAAAAAGAAAAAAAAAAGAATTTCCGCACAAAAGTAAAAATACAAGCCATAGACTTGGAGAAAATATTTGAAACACAGCTAACAAAAGATTAGTTTTTAAAAATATGTAAAGCACTTCTAAAATAAGAAAAAAATAGAAAAATGGGCAAAAGTCGTAAAGAAGTATTTCATGGAACAAGAAACACCTTTAACTAATAAGTCTGTAGATACTCACCTCACACAATAATCATGAAGGGGCATTTCATCACCATCAAATGCCAGTTTACACACATGTGACTAACAAATCCAAGAGGTATGACAATACCAAATGTTGGATATCAACAGGGTCTCAAACACATTGCTGGGGGGAAACTGGAAAACAATTTGGCATTATCTGTTAAAGTTGAATTCTGGCATACCCAGCAAATCTATTTGATGTATTCCCTATATCTCTAAGTGTATACCCAGAGAAAATTTAGTACATGTATGCCAGGAGGCACATATACAAAGACTAACCACGGTTGAACTTGCCAAAATAGCAAAAACCGTGAAACCAACCTAACTACCTATTGAAAGGAGAATGCATAAACAAATAATAGTATACTCATAAAATGGAATATTCCACAGCATAAAGACAAAAGAGTTACAGCTGGACTCTTTCACATGGGTGAACCAAAGCAGCACCATGTTGAATGAAAAGAAGCAAATCACAGAAGACTGCATACACAACATGATAACATGATATGTAAACTCCGTGGGGGAGGGCATTTTGCTTGATGGCTGCTGTATTCCCAGTGCCCATTAAAGTACTGGGGACACAGCAGATGCTTAACAAATCGCTGTTGAGTGAATCAATGGACTCTAGGAACGGAGGCAGGCAGGCCCTTCTGGAGCTGGAGAAAGGACAAGGCAACATTTCACCTCCTTCTCTGCTCTTCTTGGTACCAGCCCTGGCGTCCGTGGCAACGCCAATCCTTCTCACATCCAGGTTGTGCCAAGTTTTCCTCCCTGCTCCTCTTCTTTCACCTTCACCCCTTTGTCTCTGTTTCCTGCTGGCCCCTGTGTGTAAGCGCCCCCGCAGTCAGAGTGGGAGACAGGAAGGTGAAAGAAGCAGAGCTCTGGAAATAGAGAGCTACCAGGCTGGCCTCTTCCTTCTGGAAGGACACAGAATTATGGGGTGAAACTGGCCCCCTTTTTCAGCTCCTCCCTTTGGGAATTTGGACTTTGAGCTTCAGTTTCCTCTCTTTGAAACAGCAGCTATTCCATTTGCCTTGCAGGGTTGTTGCAAGAAGTCAAGCAGGAGGCTAAAAAGTTCTGGAGCACATGATAGGTCCTACAGAAACCTTCGCTTCTTTTCCTGACTAGCATCCAACAGTCTGGGAGTGCCCCAGGTGTGGCTGAGGGTGGTTATAGTTGGATAATCATGAGCAGAACACCCCTCCTTTTTTCACAAAATGCCTTGAGGAGAATTTAATGGCTGTCGAAAATTAAGTAAACTTCATTTCTAAAACGTTCAGGAGTCAATGTGCTGTGAGTCATATATTCCGTCGGGGCCTCCGTTCACTCTGGAGGGAGTTTTTCCAAGTAATGAAACGACATTGTGACCAAGCGGAAGCCCACCAGCCCCAGCCTTTCCATTCGGGACCTTCTCCTGCACATGCTGCTGCTGCTGCTGCTGCCTCCAGGACTACTGCCATGGAGACGAGCAGATTCTTCCTTCAGCTGTAGAGGGAGACACTGCGAAAACCTAATGCTGTCAATAACGCTTTTCATCTCGAAAGGAAGGATACCATTTCACTCTTCTCAGCCTGATTTAAGGACCCACTAGAAATAACAAACTACATGGGGTAATTAGGAAATTAACCTCTTACAAATTGGTAGATGTTGTCTTTCTTTTCCTTGGGACAAGACAGAAAGGGAGTTGTTTGTCTTTTACCATGGTGAAGCTACTGCAATTAACCATGCCACCCGGGGAATGGTTCACTTGTGGGTGAGCTGATAGCTTGCCGTTCCAAGGTGCACCTGCCAAGGTACTCCAGAATAACATGTTACATCCTCTGTGCACCCCTTCCCAATGAAAGGAAAACATCAATCACATTTAGTTAGAGGAGCCCTTTAAACTGGCTTGTCAATATCCTGAAGGTGGAGAATTACACCAAGATTAAGAAAAGGTTTCCCAGAACTGGCTAGACATATATTTGTTTAAAGGGATTAGGTGCATTCAGTCTGGGCCTGATCAATATTGCTTGTTTTGGGGGTTTGTGAAAAATAGTGCAAATATCCACAGAGAACCTAGGAAGTCCCTAAAGAACCAAGGAAGGATTTTTTTTTTCTATTTGATAACAAGGAAAAATCCCTACCTGTAAGGTTTCTAAATCCTGATCTGTTTCTAAATTCGGGTCACAAGACTTAGAAGTCGTGTGAAAACTTATTGTAAATACAGACCAAAAAGCCAATGGTAAAATTAGAATTAACATCAGCCTCCACCTTTCACTCTGACATATTCTATCTCACTCCTTTCCTACCTCTCCTGCTCTCTCTGTCTTACTCTGTCTTTCTGTGTCTCTCTGTGCACCTCTCTCATACACAAAGAAACAACCCAACAGTCCTGACAAACCTTAGATTCATTAAGAGTCTTCTGAAGTTTTCAATATGCTAAAAGAAGTACCAAAAGAATATATGCGTTTATGTGCATACATGTTAGCATTTCTATTTAGCACTTGATATATTCCAGAAGCTCTTACACACGTTTTCTCACTGTGGCAGGTGTTGTTATTATCCACAATTGTACCAAAGAGTAGACTGAGACTGAGACGGGAAGGTGAAGTGACTTGGGTAACAGTGTGCCATCAGGATACAGTACAGCCAGGAGTGAATCTGCCCTCCCAGTGGATTAGAAATGACCATCCTCTCATCCAGCTCTGCATGAAAGGTTCTTATAATTAAATTATCACTCTATAGTAAAGCCCTGATTGCAGTTTCATAGTTTCATAGTTTCATGTGTGGCCCCTACAAGAGGTATTTGCAATTCATAATCTAAATGAGAAAAGCTGGTAGTAAAGATTTCAGGTACCAGTAACAGGCTAAATAAAAGAAACAAACATTAGGACTTAAGATGAGTCAGGGACTCTTGATTTGCAAAAGTTGGCAGGAGTTTTGTTTCTAGGATCCTCTACAAGCCTCCTGGATGCCATTCTACCTTCAGCCTATCCCCTTCCAACCTGTTCTGTGTGGTGCCAAATGCTTGCTTCAACAGACCCAGACATATAAGCATCAGAAGGGAGGACTCCTTAGCACAGTGGCTCCCTGGATGTGGTCCCAGGACTGCCAAAGCAGCATCACCTGGGAGCCTAATAGAAATGCCAATCCTCAGGCCCTGCCCCGGTGCTGCTAAATCAGAAACTATGGGAGAGGGGCCCAGCAATCTGTGTTTTAGCAAGCCCTCTGGGTATTGCTGGTATGTGGTAAAGTGTGAGTACCACTGCCTGTTGCCTACAAGAGAGTGCCCAGACACCTCCCAGACCTCACTAACTGAACCTAACAGGTTCCTCTCCTCTAACCACGCCCACCTAACACTCACTGTTCTCTAAACATTTCTTTTTCATGTATTTTTGATGCCCTGTTCCTGTTATTTTGAATGGCATTTCCTGCTTCCATGCCCGACAAACTCACATTTATCATTTAAAGCCCAATTAAAAGATCTCTCCTTCTTGAGGCTTCACATGTTTTCTCTCTGCTGAGTTTTAGTTACTCCTTCTGTACCTTCCCTGACAGCACCCATGCATACCTCAACAGCATCACCACATCGTGTTCTTTGGCATGAGCCTCATGGTGGACTGGAATCTCAAGGTAACCCCAGTACCTAGTATTGTGCCAGGAACGTGGTAGGTATTTAATAAATCTGGACTGATTAAATGAATAAGTGAGTTCATGAACCCAAGTACAGTTATCCCTCGGTAGCCCTAGAGGATTCATTTTAGTACCTTTCAGGGATACCAAAATCCACAGATGCCCAAGTCCTTGATATAAAATGGCACAGTGTTTGCATGTAACCTATGCACTTCCTCCACTTTCCATCATCTCTAGGTTACTTATAATATCCAATACAATGTAATGCTATATACATCTTTATAACTTATTGTTGAGGGAAAATGACAAGAAAAAAAGAGTCTGCATATGTTCAGTACAGATGCAACTTTTTGAATATTTTCCATCTCAGGTGAGTTGAATTCATGAGTATGGATGCCACAGAGAGCTGTATTCTATCAGGACTCACTGAGTATCAAAATAGGCAACTGGCCTGTGAGCACAGGGCTGGTTACTTCAGAGCCTGATCTGACCTCCAGGCATCCCGACTCCTAGCCAGGGTAGTCTGTGAAGTTTGGTTTGTTTCACCTGGGTGCCATGTCTTTAGGTTATATAATTGTTAAGACAGGAGTCATTTTTGGCTACTTTGTGACAGATAAATATGTCAAATGCTCAAAAGAGGTACATTTCTTCCCTTGCAGCTGTGGAGCTGTGACTGCTGAGGCCACAGGCTGTATTGGTTATCTTCGCATCTCTCTGTAGTTGTAAATGGCAGCGACCTATGGCAGTGGTATCTAGGCCAATTATTAAACATTTATAAAGCCCAGAAACCAATTTGTGGCAGCCAGCAATTAGTTCCATCACGTTTTTAACTTTTCTCCCTTTGAAGTTTAATAGATGGTTATTATGATATAGTCTTCACTGCCTTCAAGTCTGCAGGCTGTGTGTACCCTCAGTCAGCAGCCAGAAAAAATTAGACTCTACAGAGAAACAATGTAACCTGAGGTGATGCTTTGGATTCCATTTCTGAGCCTATTGCCCTGCCCAGGTCTTCTTTGTCCATGAAGAGAGTTAGGATGAAAGGGGATTTGGAATACATGCATTTAGCCAACCTTACTATGTGTTGGTTACTGGGGACACACAGAGAGCAAGATTTGGTACCTCTCTTCACAGAGCTTCTAGATTAGCAGGGGAAGAAAGGTTGCGAAGAGGAATTTGCAGTCTAGTGTGATGTATACTATGATAGAGGAAGCTCAGGGGAGGGAGCTCAAGGGTGAGGAGCAGTTAGCCAGCTAGACATGCAGAGGAAGACTGCTCCAGGCAAGGAAGATGGGAGGTGAGAGAGAGGTGGCATTCTGAAGAGCTCAAAGTCGTGCATATGGCTGGACTCAGCATGGCAGACTCTGGAACTTCTGGAGCTACATGTGGGGTGTGATGACTTGAAGTCCTCATGCATTTACCAGAAAATAAAGCTAGTTTCACTTAAAAATGCCAGGTCATGAAAGGCTGAGATAAATGACAGTCCAGTGCTAGGACAGGAGGGGACAGGAGGGGGCATAATTTCTCAGTAGTGCTTTCCTTGTGGATGATCAGCGCAGGCAAAAGTTTGCCCAAAGTACACGTTGTGTCAGGGAGAATCTCTCTTCAGGCCATTTGTAGCTTTGGGGACTGAGGAGGTTGAGGAGACAGGGAGCTATGGATAAAAGGATTATAATTTACCATTAATTGTCAACTTTTCTCTTTCTACTTGCTCCTTCCCCAGTGCCTATATAACATGCTTAAAAATCTCTCATTCTTAAAAAGAAACAACAGCCTAACTAAATATAAGCCATCCTTCATCTTTTTATGCTTGCAGGATCTCTCGGTCTCTTCCCTTCCTTTGAAAACTAAGTTCCTAAAAAATGTACACTCACTTCTCCTTTCACATATTTTTTCATATACAATGCCAGGCTTATGTCTACACTCCACAAAGCCACTATGACAACAGTCACCAGTGCCCTCAATGGCAAGTTCCAATGGGCTCATTTGTTCATTCAGCAGGAATTACATGTACCTACTCTGAACCAGGCAGTGTTCCAGGCATGGGGATGTACTGGTGTGAAGGCTTCTTGGTGCTTATGTTTTCATGAACTCCTTTTAGTTCTTCAGTATCTGTAGCATTTGTCATGGTTTGGCTTCACCTTCTGGAAAGACTCTCACATCCCATGACAAAATATGTGGTTGTCCTTCTGTCTTTCTTATTGTTCCTTCCCAGTCTCCTTTGCAGATTCCTCTTCCTCTACCTATTCATTAAAGATTGGCGGTAAGTAGGTTGTAGGCTCAAGACTAACCCTCCAAGGTTTTGTCTTTCCTTGATGTTAGTTCTCAAGCATGTATCTTGGGATCCATATAAACAGCTGCCTGTGGACATATCTCCATGAACGGCACCTCAATATAACCTAACCAAAGCTGAGCCCCCATCTTCTTCTTCTCCTGAGTTCCCCATCTCTGTGAATCCTCTGTGCAGTCAGGGAAGCTGGGAGTCATCTTGGACTCATCGTTTTTCCCATCCCCATGCTCTCTATGCCCAAAGCCTGGGTCCTAGTTCAGGGCCCTCATCATGTCTGCTGGAACCCTGCTATAGTCTCCTTCCCACATCCCATCCAACTCATCAGCCAGGCTGTTGACAGAATGATCTTCCTAAATTGCAAATTTGGCCATGTCTTTCCCTGATAGTCTCCATTTATCTAACAACAGTTCTCAAAGTATAATGTAGAACCCAATACACTTTCAGAGAGTACATGATGTCAAAACTATTTTAATAATAAGAATAGGAGATTATTTAGCCTTTTCACTGTGTTGATATTTGCACTGATGGTGCAAAAGAAATAGTGAGCAAATCAGTAGCTGCCTCAGCACAAATTAAGGCATAGAACAAAACTATACTATAACTTAGTGTTTGTATTCTTTTTACCTCATGCATTTGCAGAAGAAAAAAAAAAGCTAGTTTCACTTAGAAATGCCGCTATGAAGCAGTAAAAACATTAACTTTTAAAAATCTCAGCCCTTCAACGAGCATCTTTTAAATATTCTGCTAGTCAAAATGCAAAGTAATCTTAAACAATTTTGCTACATGCCAAAGTGCAGTGGTTGTCTCAGGGAAAAGCATTTGTGTGATCATTTGAGTAGCAAGCTAACTAGCTTTCTTTTCTTCTACCTAACATCATTTTTACTTGAAAGCATGACGGACAGACAGACTGTGATTATTCAGACTTGGGTATTTGGCAGCTTTAATCTCAAAAATTAATAAAGTGAGCTTGTCACTTCAAGGAAAATAACTAGCAGTGTTTGTTGCCAATGATAAAATGTGATCTTTCAAGCAAAATTAGAATTTTGGTAAACATGTATCTGTCACCATGAGCATGACAGCTTCCCAACACTTAGTGACTTTTCTGATGAGATTAGTGGTGATATTAAGAAACATGTGGAGTCTGTTCTGGGTCTTGTATAATGAGATGCATCAACATTTGGAAGATTTACATAACTCAGCCAATATCTTCCAAATAACCAATGGTGGATATTACAAAATCATGCACACATAAAAAAGTCTATTCAGGTGCAAGATGGGCCAATGGATTTTAATGTAACAGAGTTTGAAATGTTTGTTAATATTGCTTCAGATTCCACATTGCAACCAACTTTTGAGAAACTACCAGTTATCCAGTTTTAGTATGGTATCAAGGAATATCCATAATGATCTAAAAAGGCTTCTCCCCTTTCCAGCTATCTATGTGAGGCAAGCTTTTCTTCATACACTTCAACCAAAACAACATATTGTAAAAAATTGAAATCCAGCTATCTTCTAGTAAACCAGATGTCTCTTATGTTTTTTTTTTATCTTGGACAATACAAAGATGTTATCTATATTGACATGTTATGGCCTTATTACTATTACTTTAAATAAATAACAAAATACTTAATATTCCTAGTTTTAATTTTGAATATAATAAATATCTATATAACACACATGAACACAAAATCCTTTGGGTCCCCAATAATTTTTAAAAGCACAAAGGCATCATAAAACCCAAAACTTATGAAATTACTGGCCTGCAGGTTTGAGGTCTCAACTTCTCTACACAACAGTCATTCTTTAGCCTCTGTCACCTTTCCCGCCTCCATCCTCCGTCTTGCCCTGTCACCCCTATAGCATCACGACCCCTCCCGTTTCTGCCTCAGCAGCACTGCCAGCCTCCTCAGGTGCCAGGCTGGCTCCAGGCTTTACATCTTTGCTCATCCTCTGCCTTGGCTGACATTTCCATATTTGTTTTTTCTTGTCTTTTTTACTGTCATTCAAACACCCATTCATTCTTCAAACACACTCCCTCCTGGTGTGCCCTCGACAATTCTCTTCAAGCACCTGCAGCGTGTCAGTGCTGGTTCTCCCGCTGCCTCCAGGCTTGCCATGGGTAAAACGGTGGACATTTCCCTAAGATAGGCGAGGGTTATTTGTAATGTTTTACCGTTACTAACAAAGCTGCCTTAGACATGCTTGTACATGTCTTTCTGGGCACTTGTGCAAGAGGTTCTCAAGGAGATTCCTGGAAGGGAATTACTGGGTCAGAAGGTTTGTGTAGCTTCACCTTTACCAAGCATTGCTAAGCTGTCTCCAAATTGATTACACTGATATAGACTACCATCAGCAAGAACTCACACCTGATTTATCCATGTTCTTGCCAACACTTGATGTAATCAGACTATTTTTCTAAACTGATAGCTATGCAATTTCAATTATCTTTTAGCTAATTACTAACACAGGTAAAATCATTCTACAATCCACTCGGGTTTCCTGTTCTGTGAATTGTTCAGAAATATCCTTGTTTGTTTTTCTTTTGGGTTGTCCTTTTCTTACTGACTTGTAATCTTTTTTTTTTTTTTTTCTCGCTCTGTCGCCCAGGCTGTGCAGCGGCCGGATCTCAGCTCACTGTAAGCTCCGCCTCCTGGGTTTACGCCATTCTCCTGCCTCAGCCTCCTGAGTAGCTGGGACTACAGGTGCCCGCCACCTCGCCCGGCTAGTTTTTTGTATTTTTTAGCAGAGACGGGGTTTCATCGTGTTCACCAGGATGGTCTCGATCTCCTGACCTTGTGATCCGCCCGTCTCGGCCTCCCAAAGTGCTGGGATTACAGGCTCGAGCCACCGCTCCCGGCCCTGACTTGTAATTCTTTACGTATTCTGGATATTAATCTTTTACCTGCCCTCTACACCACAAATTTCTCCTCTCTGTTTGTGGCTGGTCTTTTAACTTGGCCTATGGAGTTTTCTATTGTATAGGAATTTTACATTTTAATACAACCAAATTTAACAATCTTTTCCTTCATAATTTAAACTTTTTATGTATTGTCTAATGACTTCTTCCCCATCCCAAGTTTATAAAATATTGCATATATTTTTGTGTAAAACATTGAGAGTTTTACTTTTTACATTCAGGTCTTTATTCCTGAATTTATTTTTTGGTAAGGTATAAAAAAGAAATCTTTTATATTTTCCCACATATATAATCAAATTGTATAAATATTCACTTACTGGATTTGATTCAAATCCTTTAGCTCTCATTGTAGCTATGTGTCACAGGTTTGATTGCTACTGTTTTCACTGTTATTATTATAAATGCTTTCTAACACCCATTATGACTTCTTTGTTGAACTAGGAATTCTATAGAAGTGTGTCTATATTGTCCAAATGTAGGAAGGTAGAATGCTTTGTCTATTTTTTATTATTAATGTCATACCTATGAAATTAATTGTGTATTGTGCTTGTATAATCTGGTCTAATTATATGAACTGGGATTTTTTGGTATTTTTTGAAACTTGCTTTATGGTTAGTACATGGTAAAATTTTACAAATATTCCAGAATGCTTGAAAGAATGTATATTCTCTAATAATTGGGAGCCAAGTTTTGTATTCTTTCACTTATACCAATCTTATTGCCTATACTGTTCTATTTTTTCTCATAGGATTATGGATTTCTCCTCATAGTTCTGTACATTTTTGGTCTCTCTATATATACATTTAAGTCTAGGTGATTGCATACTACTGGGCTTTCTGAGGAGGTCTCCCACAAATAGATCCCTGCCTGGATCTGAAGAAATTGAGAAATAAAGCAAAAAATAAAGATACAGCTTAAAATATCACCTTTATTTTTAATTTGATTATTGAAAACCTCCTCCACAGTGAGTGCTCTCTGGTGTTCACCCTATAAATAACTGTCCTTAAATCAACACAAGGATACCCCAGAATTATTGCAGGTTTAGTTCCAGACCACCACAACAAAATGAATGTCACAATAAAGTGAGTCATGTGAAATTTTTGGTTTCCCAGTACATGTAAAATTATGTTTACATGATACCGTTGTGTATTAAGTATGCGACAGCATTAGGTCTAAAAATAATGTATACACCTTAATTTTAAAATAGTGTATTGCTAAAAGAATGCTAATCATCACCTGAATTTTCAGAGAGTCACAACCTTTTTGCTGGTGGAGGGTCTTGCCTCAGTGTTGACAATTGCTGACTGATCAGAGTGTGGTTGCTGAAGTTTGGGGTGGCTGCGGCAATTTCTTAAAATAGGACAATGAACTTTGCCACTTTGATTGACTCTTCCTTACATGAAAGATTTCTTTGTAGCTTGCAGTGTGTTTGATAGCATTTTACCCACAATATAACTTCTTTCAAAACTGGAGTCGATCCTCTCAAATCCTGCCACTGCTTTATCACCAAGTTCATGGGATATTCTGAATCCCTTGTTGTCATTTCAACAATGTTCACAGCATCTTCACCAGGAGTAGATTCCATCTCAAGAAACCGCTTTCTTTGCTTATCCATAAGAAGCAACTGCTCATCTGTTAATTTTTTCATGAGATTGCAGCAATTCAGTCATATCTTTAGCCTCTACTTCCAATCCTAGTTCTCTTACTATTTCCATCACATCTGCAGTTATTTCCTCCACTGAACTCTTGAAGCCCTCAAAGTCATCGATGAGGCTTGAAATCAACTTCTTCCAATTCCAACTTCTGGAATCCTGTCCAGAAAGTTTTCACTTAACTTTTCCCAGATCAATCAGAGGAATCACTATTTATGGCAGTTATAGCCTTACAAAATGTATTTCTTAAATAATAATATTTAAAATTCAAAATTACTCCTTGATTCATAGGTTGAAAAATCAGTATTATGTTAGCAGGCACGAAAACATGAATCTCCTTGTACATTTCCATCAGAGCTCTTGGATGACCAGGTGCATTTTCAATAAGCAGTAATATTTTGAAAGGGATCTTTTTTTCTGAGCAGTAGGCCTCAACAGTGAGCTTAAAATATTCATCAAGCCAGGCTGAAAACAGATGTGCTGTCATCCAGGCTTTGTTGTTCCATTTATATAGCACAGACAGAATTGATTTCACATAATTCTTAAGGGCCCTAGGATCTTCAGAATGGTCAATGAGTGCTGTCTTCAATTTCAAGATACCAGCTGCATTCGACCCTAACTGAAGAGTCATTCTATACTTTGAAGCTTTGAAGCCAGACGTTGACTTATCCTCTGTATCTGTGAAAGTCCTAGATGGCACCTTCTTCCGAAAGCAGTTTGCTTCATTTGCATTGAAGATCTGTTATTTAGTGTAGCCACCATCAATTATCTTAGCTAGATCTTCTGGATAATTTGCTGTAGCTTCTACATCAGCACTTGCTGCTTCACTTTGAACTATTTATTTATTTATTTATTCATTTATTTATTTTTTATTATACTTTAAGTTCTAGGGTACATGTGCATAGCGTGCAGGTTTGTTACATATGTATACTTGTGCCATGTTGTGTGCTGCACCCATCAACTCGTCAACACCCATCAATTCATCATTTATATCAGGTATAACTCCCAATGCAATCCCTCCCCACTCCCCCCTCTCCATGATAGGCCCCGGTGTGTGATGTTCCCCTTCCCAAGTCCAAGTGATCTCATTGTTCAGTTCCCACCTATGAGTGAGAACATGCGGTGTTTGGTTTTCTGTTCTTGTGATAGCTTGCTAAGAATGATGGTTTCCAGCTGCATCCATGTCCCTACAAAGGACGCAAACTCATCCTTTTTTATGACTTTGAACTTTTATATTGTGGAAATGGCTTCTTTCTTTAAACCTCATGAACCAACCTACTGCTAGCTTCCGACTTCTCTTGTGCAGCTTCCTCACCTCTCTGTTTCCATAGAATTGAAGAGAGTTACAACCTTGCTCTGGGTTAGGCTTTGCCTTAAGGGAATGCTGTGGTTGGCTTGATCTTCTATCCAGACCACTCAAACTTTCTCCACATCAGCAATAAGTCTGTTTCACTTTATTATCATTCATGTGTTCATGAAAGTGACATTTTTAATTTCCTTCAAGAATTTTTTCTTTGCATTCACAACTTAGCTAACTGGTACAAGATACCTAGCTTTTGGCCTATCTTGGCTTTCAACATGCCTCCCTTAGTAAGCCTAATCATTTCTAGCTTTTGCTTTAAAGAGAGAGACATGTGGCTCTTCCTTTCACTTGAACATTTAGAAACCATTGTAGAGTTATTAACTAGTCTAATTTCAATATTGCTGTGTCTCAGGGAGTAGAGAGACCTGACCAGAGGAAGAGAGAAGAGTTAATGGCTGGTCAGTGGGGCAGTCAGAACACACACATTTATTAAGTTCTTACATGGTGTAGTTTGTGCCTCCCAAAAACAATTACAATGGTAACATCAAAGATATTGATCATTGATCATCATTACAGAATAATAATAATGAAAAAGTTTGAAATGTTGCAAGAATTATCAAAATGTGATGCAGAAATATAAAGTGAGAACATGCTGTTGGAGAAATGGTGCTGATAGACTGTCATTGCAACAAATCTTCAGTCTGTTAAAAACACAATACCTGTGAAACACAGTTAAGCAAAGCACAATAGCGCAAGGTAGGCCCATATAGATTTATACCTCAGGCCAACTTTCCTTCCATACAAAGGGGAAACCAGATATATTCCAAATGTTCCTCCCACTGGGGTGACTTCCCTTTATCACAGTGCTTAAGAGCATTCCTGGGTAGAATTGCACTGCCATGCAGGAGCCATCATCTGCTTCCAGCCAGTACCAATATACTATGGACATCCATTTCAACGCTGGGCCTCTGGTTATTCTTTCTCTATTAATTGGTCACTTGAAATGTTCCATAAGGGGCCAGGCACGGTGGCTCACACCTGTAATCCCAGCACTCTGAGAGGCCAAGACAGGCAGATCACCTGATGTCAGGAATTCAAGACTAGCCTGAACAACATGGCAAAACCCCCGTCTCTACCAAAAATACAAAACATTAGCCAGGCATGGTGGCATGCTCCTGGAGTCCCAGCTACTTAGGAGGCTGAGGCAGCAAATCACTTGAACCTGGGAGACGGAGGTTGCAGTGAGCTGAAATCATGCTGCTGAACTCTAGCCTGGGTGACACAGTGAGACTCCATCTCAGAAAAAAAAAAAAAAATGTTCCATAAGGTTGTAGCTATGGGTTGAGGGTGTGGTGGCAAAGGAGTAGTAACTGATACCATGGGAATCTAAGCCACCTGTTCCTGGAATTTATTTGTGCATTCTGGATCTGCCATATCCATTTAACATACTGCCTGTGTCCAATTTTATTTTTTAGTGGATCAGAGAATATCCAGTTCATGATGGATGTTTCAGGTCACAGTTAGTGGGTGTCTTTTGGTTGGGCATGCAGTTTCTGCAGAGTGTGTTAGCAATCCAAGAACTGATTTTCATAGTTATTGGCAAAGATGGACAGGCTTACTCCAAATCCCTAGGGGTCTGTGCTGTAATTCTCCCATTGGGTCTTAGTTGAGGCTCTATAAGGCATCCCTGTCTGTCAGAAACATTTTAGTTACCCCTGGAACTGATAGTCACAAGGCACAAGTGTCAGGGTAGCTTACACAGTGATCTGGGTCTGTCTTATAGTTTCTTGCTCCAGGACTTATTCAAAACTACAGCTTTATAAATTACCTGGTAAATATATTAATGTGGTAGATATTTGCCTGCAAAATCTAAAGCAACCCATCAAGTACTTTGCTTCTTTCTTCATGGCGGGCAGTTCAAGATACAGAGTCTTGTCTCTCACTTACAGGAGGATATCCTGACATAATCTAGGCCCATGGCCTTCTTTACAGATTTTTCTGCCTTCTGAAGTTTCATGGCATTTATCTCTCATCTTCTGGCATGCATATGTCTTATTAATACATTTAAGCTATGTGATACTTCCTTTCCACCAGATCTAATTAGCATAATGACCAGAATCATGTTCTGTAGGATAGCAAGATGCCTAAGATCCTGCAATATTATATTATATTATGACAGAGAGCAGGAGATTGACATGACTCTGAGGAAAGACTGTGAAAGTGCACTGCTGACCCTTCCAGCTGAAAGCAAACCTTTTGATTTGCTTCTGATTATCTTTATTGATATATATACAAAAAGAAAAAAAAACTATAAAACAACAATGTGAATGTAAATTGTGCATTTGAAAATCATTAAAGTGATAAATTTCATATTAAAAAAATAGAAAATATCTGCTAGGTCAATACCTGCATACCAGGTGCCAGAAGATCTGTTGACTTTCACCAGTAAATAGTCCACCTTCAGAACAGCAGCTTGAATTGGAGTTACCACATGATTAAGTTTGAAATAATCCACAGTCATCCTCAAAGACCCACATAGCTTTTTTACCAGCAAAGAAAAACATGTTCATTAAAGGGTGATGCCATAGGAATAACCACCCGCTGCTTTTTAGAAGTTCTTAGTGGAGGAAATATGTCTGAAATTCCCTTATAGAAAGTCAGTTTTGAGGAACCCTTTTTGGTCCATCTTAACCTAATAGCTATCACTCCACAGATCAGATAACCAATATGGAGATTATGCTAGTTACTAAGCATTTCTAAGTTGTACTGTATAGTCTGGGGCAGGGATAACAGTAGGTTAGGTTCCTTATTTTATTGAACCCACAGTGAGACAAGTTTGAGTCAGGAGTCCATCTATCCCCTAACATTCATAAGTCCTCACTCTTGCCAGTGAACTCCAAGGCATTTGTGGAATTCTAGAGATTAGAATCAACTCAAAGTCAGTGTCTAAGAATACCCAAATGTTCTGCTTATTTCTCTGTTGTCAGTGCAGTCACTCTAGTTAATGGATGCTAGTTTCTTGGGGAAAGACATGAAGAAATATTTACAGCATATACATGTGGTAACACTCAAGGGTCCTTTCCCAAAGGGGCCCAACTTTCACCTCAATTGGAAGACTCCAAGTCTTTTTGAACTGACTTACGTCTGATAATAGGGTAAGAGACTATGAAACCCTATTACAATGTCTTGATTTCTATTTTTGCCCACTAAACTTAGAATACTTCCACTTTTACATTTCAGTTAGCACTTTGGCAGACTGTCTATCCATTCTATTTCTTTGCATACCTGATCAATTTGCCATCATTTAGATCCATGTGAGCAAAAATATAGATCGCCCCTGTCTTAGTCTATTTAAGCTGCTGTAACAAAATAATATAGATTTGGTGTCTTATAAACAACAGAAATTTATTTTTCATAGTTTTAGAAGTTGGGAAGTCCGAGGTCAAGGTGCCAGCAGATTCAGTGTCTGGTGAGGGCCAGGCTTCATAAACAGCTCCTTCTTGCCGTGCCCTCACATGGCAGAATGGGCGAGAGGTCGTCTCTCAGGCCTCTTTTATAAGGGCACAATGCCATTCATGAGGACTCCTCCCTCATGACCTATTCACCTTCCAAAGACCCTACTCCTAGTACCATTACCTTGGAGGCTAGGATTTTAACATTTAAATTTGGGGGAGACAAACATTCAAACCATGGCACCCTTTATTCCAGCAGCATGTAATGATAATTTTGTACAAACATGTTTTTGATGGCTAAGCATCACCACCAGGGCTCTACCATACCAACACCCATTATTCCCACTGAAATCAGGGAACTCAACTTCATTGCAACATCTGCCCACCATGATCTCTGACCTATGGCAAATAGCCACAACACTTTCAATTAATTCTGATGCTCTCCTGAGCAACGCAGTTTTGTATCTTAAGGAAGGGGATGTCCTCTAGGACTTCCTGGGATGGTTAAGCAGTGACTGAGCAAGCTGCTCATGTTGAGTTCATTCCAACAGTCCTGTCTCTTGAGACATTAGACCTCTTTCTCTATATTATTGATTTTAGGGTTTTACTATTTGAATATGATCTATGAATTAGAACTTGTTTGAAATACATAACCCCAGGCTCACCCTAGTCCTAGAGAATCAGAATCTGCATTTCAGCAAGATCATCAGGTGATTCTACTGCATGTTAAATTTTGAGAAACCATGCTGTAAGTCATTGTTGAATCCAGGCTTCAGTTAAGTATCACATCATAACTGTCTGAGTCAGTATGTTACATCTAGAATTCCAGGTGACTGCTCCAATATTAATTAATTCTGCCTGATCTAATCTTTTATTCCATCTTCCTGGGTCCTACTCCTTCAGAATTTACTCCCATTCTGCCTAAGGGAAAACAAACACATTAAAATATGACCTGGCTGGGAGAAAGCTAGGGGCAGAGTTACCCATAGGGTATGCAAGGTGCTGGGCAGACATATTTTGTCCACATAAACAATTCCATTTAAAAATATATTATCAAAATCATGGGCACATGTGAGTTGAAATGATTTATAATACATGCATAACTCTTTGGAACCTGTTCTATTGAAACAACATAGATCTCCTTGCCTCTGCAGTTCCCTAAAACCGTTTATCAACTAACGCAGGTTGCATCATTACTCGTGGCATTGCATCATGTATCATACTGCCCATGAATACTGGCTTCCAATGACTCTCAAAAGTTGCAATTGTGCATCATTCGTGATGACCACAAATGGAAGCTCTTCCAGTGTATGCAAGATGTGAATGATAATTTGTTTTCTGGTCATGTTAAGCTTACTATTCAGAATTTAATAGTATAAACATAGAACAGGGCTTCTTCCAATCACATCTTGAACTCTTTAGGGCATAATCACTACAGCCTGAATGTGGTCTCATTCAATGTTGAACGTACCTCTGCCCTCAACATAGCATCACTGGGAGGGAGAATAGGCAAAAGACCTATGGGAAGAGTGAGAAGGGGGCACTGTTTGTGTATGAAATGTCTGTTCTTCCAATTCGCATTTCTTAATATTGACCTGAAGAGCACAATGACACACCTTCCTAGATGGTTACTCCTGATTTAAAACTACATCATCCCTGCAGACTCCCTCCCCACAAGCCCTGCCCTGGCCCACCCACAAGCTGCACTTCAACTTCAGTGCTTATGGCTCTAGCTGTCAGGATCTTTGCTTATTTGTGCTACCTAAAGCCTTCCTTGTTTTTTTCTTCTGAACTCAACTCTGTTTTTAAAGTTTTTAGTGTATATTATCTAGAATTCCCAGGTAATTGTCATGGGAGAGGTGTATTGTCTCAACCTACAAGGTTTCCAAAACCAAAGTCCTCAGTATCTTTCTATTTCAAATAAATTCAACTTAATTCATTTCAATTTATCATGCATATATTGAGAACCTAAAATGTATCAATTCATTACTAGACATTGGAGATCAAGAGCTAAGACTCAATTCCTGCTTTTAAGAAATGTGCAGTCTCATGGAAAAGGCAAGCATATTTTAAAATTATAACACAATTTGGTAAGCTCATGTCCATTTTACAGAATAAGTAGTGGGAGGGACACACTGAAAGGAGACAGGGCAAGAGGCCAGAGACCAGTATTATACAGTGATTATTTGACTAAGACATTACAGGGTCCATAATAGTGTTTCCATGTGAGAATTCTTCCCTGACATTTCTCAAGAAATTTATATTTTTCTAAGTCCCGGATTTTAGAAAAATCAGTCAAGAAATCAGAAAAATGAAAGTATTATAATTCTCCTGTGAGAATTAGAGCTTAACAATTAACAAAGAGACATTACTGGCTAAAAGGAACCTAATGACATCACGCCAAAAGTAAGAATAGGAACCCTGAGCCACAGAGATAAGTATTAAGGTTGACATATCTGAAAACCAGACAGAGGCATGTGAGAGAGAAGCAGTCACAGCCCAATCAGTCTTGCTTAGGGCTGTGATCATGGAGTCAGTGTATGTTGGTAGCCCTGTCTGCTGGTAATCAGTCACTCTTGCAAATGAAATAAATATTAATAAGATTATACATACAGTATATGTTATATAAGTCCTATAAGTAGTATGTCAAGAAATACAAGTTGTGGAAGCAAAATAAATCCCTAAATGGACAATTTTGTCATGCAAATCCATGTGGGTGATGGTAACCTTGTTAGAAGATGTGAGTGTCATGTTATTTGAGTATTGCCCGAATTGTTGGCATTTTCTAGTGTTTACATATCTGCTATTCACTGATGTTCTTTTCAAGTAGGTTGACCCCCCCAAAAAAAAACTACAAAGAGAATAAATTGATGTTGTTTTATAATGTTCTAGTAAGAAATCAGAAACTGATCTAAAATCTGAATGAACAAACATAATATATTTTTCAATGAACAAATGAAAACGAAAACAAGCAGATAAAATATTTTCATTGCTAAAAAAGGAAATGAACTTATTTGAAGGAACATGTTCCCTGACTCCCAATTTGAAGATGCTTTTGAACACATCTTTAACCAATCAATTCAATGAATGTAACACAAGATGAAAGACATTTTTCTACATTTGGAATATTTGTCCTAATATTGTCCAAAACTATTTGACAGCGAAATTCATGCCTATGTGTCTTACAATTTTATTTTAAGGATAATGTTTAAAATATTTAATATTTGTTGTATTATCACTCAATGTGCCAATAATCTTTACTTGGCATTGATTTTGTGTTTATTTTCTCTTCTAATGTTTTCTGTTATCAAATGTGTATATTAGTTAGAAGCCATTTTTACATGTTATTGAAATACATAATTATGTCACAATATTTTGGTTCATGGTAATAGTAGCAAAGCATTTATTATTACCTCTTTTTCTTTCTTTACAGAAAGCCTCTCAATTTTTTAGTATAATCCTATTACAGAAAAATTCTTCATTATTTATGATTATGACCAATTTTTATTTTTTTAAAAACACACAAGTAATACATTACACTAAATACAGAACAACTTATGAGTTTGCAAATTACTAGGCATTCCATTTTCTTGTTTCTGCATCACAAAAGTTAATATCCACCAGGAATCTGGAAGCAGTGGCCAGTACTAAGACAGCCACAGTGGAAATGAAGAGGAAAGAAAAAACTAAAGAGGTATTTAAGAGGTAGGATCGCTATGATTGAGTGGCTGATGAGATGTGAGGAATAGGAGAGAAAGAGGAATCTAGACTAACTTCTAAGCATCTGGTTTTGTCGACTTGGTTGGTACAGGTTTCAGGAAAAAAGGCAGGGGGTGGTAGTAATAGTAGTAGTAGTAATGTTGCTCTTTTGAAATCCATTCTTGATCCTACAGCCAGAGGGGTGGTAGTGAGGGGCCTTAGCTCAGCTGAGATTGTCACAGCACATAAAGTTTAAGGAGCCCGGGTACTTGGCTGGGGATGTCCTTGGGTGTTTGGAGCTTAGCACAGGGGTTTGTTCAGGAGTGGGAGGCTTGCCATTCGTCCACAAATAGATGGGAGTTATAATCACGGGCATGTCAGTATTTGTTTCCAAGTACGTCAGACTTGTTTAACAGATCTCAAGTACAACAGAAGAGGTGGGTGTTTGGGAGCAATATGGGATAGTTATTTTACAGCTTTCTCAGCCTTACCCATTATCTTAGTCATTTTGGCAAACAAAACATGACAGCTGGTTATGGTTTTTACCCTCTAGAACTTACACAGTTACAGATATATATATATATATACTGTAAAAAGTAAAGGAGAAATGCCTTCTGGTTTTACTGAAGATTGAAACCAAAATTTTAGTGAGAAGGCGAAATAATCTTCTTTCCCCACTCCCTTTTCCTTTAGTTACAACAACATTTACACACACACAGAGGAAAAAATTATGAAAATAAGTCAAGTAGAAAAAATACAGTACAGGGAATGACAAGAGATGAAGAGAGCTCAGCAGAACCACTGTGTCACATTAATACAAAACAGTCAATTTGTGTGACACAAGAACTTCATTCTAACGATTTTTTAAAACTTGAGCCTTCGTGGCCTGTTCTGGTTCATACACTGCAGAGTTTAGAGGTAAAGGTGAAGGCTCCAGAGTCAACCAAATTGAGGTTTGAATCCCAACACCACTGTTCTGGGCTACGTGGCCTTAGGTAAGCTATGCAATCCCTCTAAGCTTCAGTTTCCGTATGTGTGAAATGAGTCACCCTTGACTTCTCCCATTCTCTAACCTCTCCACCAGTCATCGACTAAACATTTCTTGTATCTGCTAACTTCTCTCCATCCCCACTGCCATGTCCAAGTTATGGACATCTCATATGTGGACTGTTACAGCAGGGTCTAGTTGTTCTCCCCACATCCATGTTGCTCTCTTGAAATCCATTATTGATGCTTCAGCCAGAGGCATCATTTGAAATCATAAACTGGATCATATCATTCTGCTACTTAAAACCCTGCGATGTCTCCCCGTTGCTTTTGGAGTTTACCACCACTACCACCTGACAATAGGGTGCCTACCAAAACACTCTCTGATCTCCCTCTTCAACCTCCATCTCCTCTACCCCATGCACTTTGACCATTAACCTCCTTTCATCCTTCAAGTCTCAGCTTAGAAGCCACTTTCTCAGGAAGTCTTTTTTCCTCCCCACCCCACACCCTACTTCCTGCCTCTGGGTGTTCCTACAACACGATGTACTTCTCTCATCATGACACACATCACACTCAATGACAGTTAGCTATTCACTTGTCCATATTCCCAAGTAGACCGTAAGCACTTTAACAGCAGTTACATGTTTATCTTGTTCATGTTGCATCCTCCACCATGTAGCACAGTACTTGGGGTACAGTAAGTGCTCAAAAATATTTGTTGCATGAATAAATAAGTGAATCAAACTTCTAATTTCCTCTGTTTCTAGCTGGGGTGTGGTCTCTCACCATGGCCTTACTTCCTGCTTGCTGTGCTCACTTCATACTGGTTACTGATCAGTATGATACTGAATCTAGATTCCTAGTTTATATAAATATATATATAATATATATATTTACAAATTAAATATAATATCCACATAGTAGATAAATTATAATTACATAAACATAATATTTAATATATTTAATTGATTGTTCTGTAATTAATTGATTATTTGATTGACTTTGATTTCTTCATTTTTCCATTTCATCAGCCTTTGACCATGTTATTTTTATAGTAACTATAGCCCACTGGCAGTTTATTTTAATCTGATTTATGCATTCTGCCTTTTCTAATTTTTTATTAATTTTTTAATAATTACTTCTTGTATCAGCCACAGTCTTATCAGGAAAATAGAAGCCACTCTGTGTCTTCTACATATTAATCATTTTAAGACAAGAAAGTGAAGCTTCTGCAACCGTTAGGGAAGTGAAGGTCAAGGAGGCAATTGTTAACACTCTGCTTGGAGCACTGAAGCACATGATTTCCAGGAGCTCGCCTGGGAAACTGCTAAACTTATGAGCCTAGAGATGCTCTAGACATCTATCTCCTCTCACAGCACAAAAGGCATTTCTCCAAAAGTTCATCTGAAAGCTGCTTTGAACCTTACATCTCTCCATGCGTGTGCCTATAACTGCCTCTGGAGAATACTGGACTTGCCTTCCTCCTTCCTCATATGAGTGCCTCTTCCTGGATGGTCTCTCCTGGAACCTCACAGAGAAGAGAATTCTGCAAATTACAACTACAGTCTCGGTTTATCTTCCATGAAGCAGGGAGACATTAGAAGAGGTGTCAGGGATGTTCAGTTGACAACAAGATAGCTCCGCACACTTGTTCTATGCTCACTGAAAACAGTTATGTTAATGACACTTATGAAAATAAACTTAATAAATACTTCATTTGTTCACTGGGTACCAATGCCCACTTTCCTTTAAAATAACAAAAACTAAATGGTAATGCACATTTGGTGTGGTACATACAATGAATGTTATGACTGACGCTGAGCTGTTTGCATTACTGTTTTATGACTCTTAAGTGCATAGATGAGTCACATCCTTCTGTCCTACACATAACCCATTAAAAGCAACAGACCTCTGCAGACCTGGGGAAAAACAGTGCAGTCTTGCACTCTTAGATTACATTCCTGGCAAAAGTGCTATAAGTTAAAATGATGTAAGCTGAATCAGATTTTCCAGTAGAAACCAAGTCACATTCATTACCAACAGCTTAAAGACGAACTTCTTTATAGAAAATGACCACAGGTGTCACAGTTAGCTAAAGTACACAAGTCAATGTAAGGCTTTACAAAACATATAGACACTGAATAGGGCAATACAGAAGTCAACCTCTGGATTATAATAGCTATTTAAAATGCTGATATCGTTCAATGATTTTTGTTATATTTACCCGAATGAATAGCATTTGTTCAGGGACTCTTTGGGCACATTCTGAGAGTAATCTTTAAAAAGATCTGTAAGGAAACTTAAGAATGTGTGATATGTTTTGAGAAATAAACCCAGGGATGTGTGTGCTTATTCATGTCCATCTGCTTATAGTCCCCAAATGTACAAAGCAACAAATAATTGGCCACTGGGCATTTGAATTCTCAGTTTTGCTTTCTGAACTGCTGGCACATAAGTACTAGCTACTTACTACCTTATACCTAAAAATTGCTTTCAAAATGTGCAACTTAACCTCCATTTTCACTGAAATTTCTGACATTTTATCCCCTATTACATTGTTACAAAGTGTCAGGAGCTCTCAGTTCCTGGCCTAGAACAGAAGCCAGGTCCACTAATATATATGAGTGGGTCTGGCTGATTAGGTTGATTATATAGGTTGATTTTCTTCTGAGTCCAGAAGTAATCCTTTTGCAGCCATAGTAGAATTGAATCCTCTAATAGAGAAATGTTGCTTTCCGTTTTCAAAAAAAACTCTGAGTGACTAGATAGAATACTTGTAAGTTAAAAGCAGTTTATTTTCCCCCATAAGCATATTGGAATGTAGAGATTCAAATTCACAGTCTTCTCCAGAAGTCATTAGTTTGCTCTAAACCTTTCTGGGATTTCTGTTTGTGAACTGCCTTTTCAATAATCATAATCCAGGTGATCCATGTCAATCACTTTACTTTCACAAGACAGTTTCAATTTGTCTGCAACCTTTCTTTTCTTCCTCGGTCTCTCTCCTCTCCTCCACTTGATCTGCTGAAATCCAGGTTTTCCTTCTCTGTTACCTTCATACTGGCTCCAGACAGGAGGCATTCTTAAGTGCTCGGAGTGGGTACCAGAGCAGGGATAGTGGAGCCCAGCTGAGGCTGCCTGGGCAGGAAGCAGCACATCATCAGGAAGCAAACTCCAGGCCACGTATAAAAAGCATCACACTCAGAGAATGGCTGTGTTCCCAAAGTCACACACCAGGCAAGTTTTACCAAGTCTCTGGGAACATCTGTGTTTCCATCTGTGAAATGAGTAAGTGGGAAGAGTTAACCTTTCTTCCTTCTCTAACCTTTCTTCTTTCTCCAGCTGTATGGTGTGTATTGTTTGCTTGCTGAAACAATACAGTAGTTACAACTTACTAAACCACTAAAATGGAAATAGTTGCCAGAGCTTAGTGCAAATTTAGATAGAGAGAGCAAATTTAACATGCTCATTTAAATTCTAATAACATATGCAAAGGTGAAGAGATTGGGTGTAATTGGATGCATCCTAGAAGTAGAATTTCCAGAAACACATGAATAATGACAGAAAGAGAGTGAACTTGGCAGTGCCTTAATTCAAGTGGCCAAGTACTGTACGGTTCTGGAAAACACTGGTCCTCATTATATGAGCTCTTCCCATCTGCCTTTGACTTCCTCCTGCACCACCTGCCTCCTCCCAAATGCCATGCTCCCAAATGCCCTGTTGACCTCCTGGAATTCTCTCCAGCATGGAACCTTTCCTAATTGACTGGCTACAGATAGTGATTTGTCCTGCTCAGAGCACTTGTCAGGATCTAAACCCACAACACTTGCCCCACCCCAAGTACACTAAAAGTCACTAACCTCAGACCAAGATGTAATCTCAATATTTGATTCAATTCTCTTGAAAGTTGCCCAGAATTTCCCATTATCAATATATGCTGTTTGATTTAGATCATGCGCTCTTAGAGGGAAGGGACCACATTTGTTATTTTGTCTGACTTGGCTCTGAATTTCTGCATTTAGCAGGTAAACTTTGGATTAACTCTTGAAGCAAAAGACAGCATCAGGCTTAATAAAAGTTGATCCCAGCTCATATCATATTCCAAAATTACAGTTGGCAGATGATCTCCACAGATGTTCCTGCTGTCATACTCTGTAAATGCAAGGAGGACCAAGGTCACCTGTGGATGGGTGGGTGGTGCCGCCTGCCCAGGGTTGTAGTCCAGGCTCCTCTGTTGGAGCTATTCTTCATGGTCTTCCTCACAAGAAATAAGGTGTCCACCTGTATTCATATGGGTCTTCCTTCCCAGCTTTGGCTGTGCTTTGAAGATTCTTCACAAAGGGATGAACTCAATCACCTCTCCTGTCTGAGAAGCTGAGGTTGAAACCAACTCCCTTGCAGGTAGAAAGAGGCCAATTGGAGAGGGTCCCTATTCTGTGATTGGAGAATAGGAGCCCAGGGAGATACACGAGGACTCACTCTGGAATTATAGTAACAAGACAGGAAAGTTGAAAATAACATGTGTAATAAGGCCAATCACCTAACCTGCTGGGGATGGATGGGTGGGTAGATAGATGGAGCTAGCAGGAGACCTTTGTCATTTAGGCCAACACCTTCATTGTATAGGAAACTGGAATCCAGAGACAAGTAGTGACGTGCTCTCTTATGCTACTGGGAGTCTCACTGTTTGAATTCCATGTGATCTTTTCTGCTTCTGCTAGAAATACAGTTAGGTTAATTCTCAAACAACAACGTTCCTTCCAGAATCCTAGAGAGTCAAGGAACTGTAGGGCCACTATTACCTACCCCACAGTCACCAGTACCAGTCCCACATCCAAAGTCCCAAGAAATTAAGTAAGCAAATAAACACATAAGTACATTTCAGCTAAACGTATAATCACAAGGTGTATATTTTAAATTCTCAGGCTGATGAGGTCATTAAATAATCTAGAAGGAAGAAACTAAGCCAAAACAAATGCTATAAAATACGACTGGAGTAACTGTCTGACTGTAAGAAAGATAAAAGAATTCCAGATTTCATATCCATAAAACCCAGATGAGTATCTCATTGATGTAAACAAAGTATGTGTGTGTGTGTGTGTGTGTGTGTGTACATAGATAGATAGATAGATAGATAGACAGATCCTCTTCTATAGATGTTTTGAGTAATCACTATAAAGAAGACATGTGACACTCCAATATCCTAAGGAAGTGGGCTATGGTTGCATTTACTGGGCAGACTGTCTGGATAAACATTGTAGTAACTGAGGTGCTTGTGCTGTCAGGGTAAGGCTGTAAAAGTTAGGCACTCCTCCTTCATACCACTAAACATCATAACCCCTAGTACTGACAGAAGCCCCCTAAAACTGGGTGACAGAGAGCAGGAGCTACTATGAAACTCCCCCCAGTGATGTCAAGACTTCTTCCTGGAAGAGGATAGTGACTGATGTGGCTCTTCATCTGAGTCATTTAATGGTGTATGTACAGAAGCTGTTCTCTCTGTTCTGCCTCTTAGGAGGGCATGCTACCTACTTGGAAACTGATTCCAGGCAGTGTGAGGAGTAAGGCCAGCTCATATAGGAACTTTAGAACCTCGGTCATCTCCTAGTGATTTACAGTGTTTTGTTTCTTCCTGGGACAGAGGAGTGCTCTGTAAATCAAGTCATTCTCAGTTTCTCAGTCCGCTGTCAGTGTTTGCTGAGTCTTCAAGTCAAAGGCAAATTGGAACAGTGTGGAGACTTTGGCAAAGGGCTTGTTACCCAGTGTTTGACCTCTCCATTTTTGATGAAACAATTCTAGGGTGTGGTTGGCCCTAGGAATTATTCCTCTGAGTCATATTCACTTAATTCCTAGGGCCCGGCAACTTTCTCATTTTTAACATAGTACCACTAAAGATGGGAAGAGACCAAGGGGCAATGACCAAGTTTGTTAGGTCAGTAAATAGACAATTAATTTGATAGTAAAGAAATATTAGGCCGGGCCGGTGGCTCACGCCTGTAATCCCAGCACTTTGGGAGGCCGAGGCGGGCGGATCACGAGGTCAGGAGATCAAGACCATCCTGGCTAACACGGTGAAACCCTGTCTGTACTAAAAATACAAAAAATTAGCTGGGCGTGGTTGTGGGCACCTGTAGTCCCAGCTACTAGGGAGGCTGAGGCAAGAGAATGGCGTGAACCCAGAGGCAGAGCTTGCAGTGAGCAGAGATCACACCACTGCACTCCAGCCTAGGCAACAAAGCAAGACTCCGTCTCAAAAAAAAAAAAAAAAAAAGAAATACTAAATAGGCCGGGCACGGTGGCTCATGTCTGTAATCTCAGCACTCTGGGAGGCCGAGGCAGGCAGATCACGAGGTCAGGAGATTGAGACCATCCTGGCCAACATGGTGAAACCCAGTCTCTACTAAAAATGCAAAAATTAGCTGGGTGTATTGCCATGCACCTGTAATCCCAGCTACTTGGGAGGCTGAGGCAGGAGAATAGCCTGAACCCAGGAGGCAGAGATTGCAGTGAGCCGGGATCATGCCACTGCACTCTAGCCTGGTGACAGAGTGAGAATCCATCTCCAAAAAATAAAAATAAAAAAAGTACTAAACAAAATGCGAGGGCATTTTTAAAGTATCAAGGAGAGAGCAGAACAGAAACTACAGAACTTCGTAAAGTTGATTATAAACATTATGGAGGAAAAAAAACCTGAAGGGCCGAAAATGGGACTTTTAGAAGATGGCAGGAGCTGAAATGCAGCTTTTGAATCTCCCTAAGCATTCCACAAAAATCAGAGAAACAGCCAGGTGTGGTGGCTCACATTTGTAATCCCAGAACTTTGGGAGGCCGAGGCAGGTGGATCACTTGAGGTCAAAAGTTCGATACCAGCCTGGCCAACATGATGAAACCCTGTCTTAGTGATTGTGCTTCCCACAGTGCCCTCCTCAAGCTCCTCCTTCATAATCTCACTTCAGTGGCTGGATATACTTGACTTCTCAGATTTCCCGAACAGCTCCAACTTGTCTACCCATTCTCATTGATTTGGACTATCTAGTTAGTGGACTCCTCTGATCCTCCGATTCCCTGTTCCAGATACACAACTCACTTAGTCCCCTCAAAATTGTATACAATCTAATTTCTACAATAAATTCCTTACCATTACACAGTCTGAATGCTGGTCTGAATGATAAATCTTTCTAAATACAGTAATATATACTGAGGCCAAGGCAGGCAATTGAGACCTGCCTGGCCAACATGGTGAAACTCTGTCTCCATTAAAATACAAAAATTAGCCGACCGTGGTGGTGCACATCTATTGTTCCACCTACTTGGAAGGCTGAGTCATGAGAATTGCTTCAACCCAGGGGGCAAAGGTTGCAGTGAGCTAAGCTCCACTGCACTCCAGCCAGGGCAACAGAGCAAGACTGTCTCAAAAAAAAAATTTATATATATATACACACACACATATATGTATGTATATACTTGTACACATGTTATATGTATATATGTGTACATATGTATATATGTATATTATTTATATATGCCAAAACAGCAAATAACATGGACGACACAATGACACTTAAATAGAAGACATGTCTAAAATTAAATGTAACATAAAACAAAAAGTCTAATCTATTAACCAATGGAATAATCTCCAGAATGTATCTTAAAATCAACAAGATGGAGAAAATATACACAATATGCTCCATTCATCTAAGACAGGGAGGAGATGGAAATATATGTTTCTTATACTAAGAAGCAAAACAAAACAGTAGAAGAATGAAATGTTTAAAACAATTAGTGGTTGCCTTTAGGAAATAAAAAGAAAGAAAGTAGAAGTGACAAGAGAGAATCCATATTCTATATCAAATACATATTGTTTTGTAGATTTCATTTTAGAACTATGCAACTTACATAAACATAAAACTAAACTTTTAAGAAGTCTAGAAATAAAAAATAAATGAACTGAAATCTGTATCTAATTCTTTAATGGTAGAATAAAGAGAGGAAGTATTCTCAGTGATTTCAAGTTATATTAACTGTATATTGCTAGTAGAATATACTCTAGTGACAAAACGAAG
>NC_044567.1:2348317-2389672 GCF_007565055.1 Rhinopithecus roxellana | reverse complement strand
ACTCCCATTCTGCCTAAGGGAAAACAAACACATTAAAATATGACCTGGCTGGGAGAAAGCTAGGGGCAGAGTTACCCATAGGGTATGCAAGGTGCTGGGCAGACATATTTTGTCCACATAAACAATTCCATTTAAAAATATATTATCAAAATCATGGGCACATGTGAGTTGAAATGATTTATAATATGCATAACTCTTTGGAACCTGTTCTATTGAAACAACATAGATCTCCTTGCCTCTGCAGTTCCCTAAAACCGTTTATCAACTAACACAGGTTGCATCATTACTCGTGGCATTGCATCATGTATCATACTGCCCATGAATACTGGCTTCCAATGACTCTCAAAAGTTGCAATTGTGCATCATTCGTGATGACCACAAATGGAAGCTCTTCCAGTGTATGCAAGATGTGAATGATAATTTGTTTTCTGGTCATGTTAAGCTTACTATTCAGAATTTAATAGTATAAACATAGAACAGGGCTTCTTCCAATCACATCTTGAACTCTTTAGGGCATAATCACTACAGCCTGAATGTGGTCTCATTCAATGTTGAACGTACCTCTGCCCTCAACACAGCATCACTGGGAGGGAGAATAGGCAAAAGACCTATGGGAAGAGTGAGAAGGGGGCACTGTTTGTGTATGAAATGTCTGTTCTTCCAATTCGCATTTCTTAATACGACCTGAAGAGCACAATGACACACCTTCCTAGATGGTTACTCCTGATTAAAACTATCATCCCTGCAGACTCCCTCCCCACAAGCCCTGCCCTGGCCCACCCACAAGCTGCACTTCAACTTCAGTGCTTATGGCTCTAGCTGTCAGGATCTTTGCTTATTTGTGCTACCTAAAGCCTTCCTTGTTTTTTTCTTCTGAACTCAACTCTGTTTTTAAAGTTTTTAGTGTATATTATCTAGAATTCCCAGGTAATTGTCATGGGAGAGGTGTATTGTCTCAACCTACAAGGTTTCCAAAACCAAAGTCCTCAGTATCTTTCTATTTCAAATAAATTCAACTTAATTCATTTCAATTTATCATGCATATATTGAGAACCTAAAATGTATCAATTCATTACTAGACATTGGAGATCAAGAGCTAAGACTCAATTCCTGCTTTTAAGAAATGTGCAGTCTCATGGAAAAGGCAAGCATATTTTAAAATTATAACACAATTTGGTAAGCTCATGTCCATTTTACAGAATAAGTAGTGGGAGGGACACACTGAAAGGAGACAGGGCAAGAGGCCAGAGACCAGTATTATACAGTGATTATTTGACTAAGACATTACAGGGTCCATAATAGTGTTTCCATGTGAGAATTCTTCCCTGACATTTCTCAAGAAATTTATATTTTTCTAAGTCCCGGATTTTAGAAAAATCAGTCAAGAAATCAGAAAAATGAAAGTATTATAATTCTCCTGTGAGAATTAGAGCTTAACAATTAACAAAGAGACATTACTGGCTAAAAGGAACCTAATGACATCACGCCAAAAGTAAGAATAGGAACCCTGAGCCACAGAGATAAGTATTAAGGTTGACATATCTGAAAACCAGACGGAGGCATGTGAGACAGAAGCAGTCACAGCCCAATCAGTCTTGCTTAGGGCTGTGATCATGGAGTCAGTGTATGTTGGTAGCCCTGTCTGCTGGTAATCAGTCACTCTTGCAAATGAAATAAATATTAATAAGATTATACATACAGTATATGTTATATAAGTCCTATAAGTAGTATGTCAAGAAATACAAGTTGTGGAAGCAAAGTAAATCCCTAAATGGACAATTTTTGTCATGCAAATCCATGTGGGTGATGGTAACCTTGTTAGAAGATGTGAGTGTCATGTTATTTGAGTATTGCCCGAATTGTTGGCATTTTCTAGTGTTTACATATCTGCTATTCACTGATGTTCTTTTCAAGTAGGTTGACCCCCCCAAAAAAAACTACAAAGAGAATAAATTGATGTTGTTTTATAATGTTCTAGTAAGAAATCAGAAACTGATCTAAAATCTGAATTAACAAACATAATATATTTTTCAATGAACAAATGAAAACGAAAACAAGCAGATAAAATATTTTCATTGCTAAAAAAGGAAATGAACTTATTTGAAGGAACATGTTCCCTGACTCCCAATTTGAAGATGCTTTTGAACACATCTTTAACCAATCAATTCAATGAATGTAACACAAGATGAAAGACATTTTTCTACATTTGGAATATTTGTCCTAATATTGTCCAAAACTATTTGACAGCGAAATTCATGCCTATGTGTCTTACAATTTTATTTTAAGGATAATGTTTAAAATATTTAATATTTGTTGTATTATCACTCAATGTGCCAATAATCTTTACTTGGCATTGATTTTGTGTTTATTTTCTCTTCTAATGTTTTCTGTTATCAAATGTGTATATTAGTTAGAAGCCATTTTTACATGTTATTGAAATACATAATTATGTCACAATATTTTGGTTCACGGTAATAGTAGCAAAGCATTTATTATTACCTCTTTTTCTTTCTGTACAGAAAGCCTCTCAATTTTTTAGTATAATCCTATTACAGAAAAATTCTTCATTATTTATGATTATGACCAATTTTTATTTTTTTAAAAACACACAAGTAATACATTACACTAAATACAGAACAACTTATGAGTTTGCAAATTACTAGGCATTCCATTTTCTTGTTTCTGCATCACAAAAGTTAATATCCACCAGGAATCTGGAAGCAGTGGCCAGTACTAAGACAGCCACAGTGGAAATGAAGAGGAAAGAAAAAACTAAAGAGGTATTTAAGAGGTAGGATCGCTATGATTGAGTGGCTGATGAGATGTGAGGAATAGGAGAGAAAGAGGAATCTAGACTAACTTCTAAGCATCTGGTTTTGTCGACTTGGTTGGTACAGGTTTCAGGAAAAAAGGCAGGGGGTGGTAGTAATAGTAGTAGTAGTAATGTTGCTCTTTTGAAATCCATTCTTGATCCTATAGCCAGAGGGGTGGTAGTGAGGGGCCTTAGCTCAGCTGAGATTGTCACAGCACATAAAGTTTAAGGAGCCCGGGTACTTGGCTGGGGATGTCCTTGGGTGTTTGGAGCTTAGCACAGGGGTTTGTTCAGGAGTGGGAGGCTTGCCATTCGTCCACAAATAGATGGGAGTTATAATCACGGGCGTGTCAGTATTTGTTTCCAAGTACGTCAGACTTGTTTAACATATCTCAAGTACAACAGAAGAGGTGGGTGTTTGGGAGCAATATGGGGTAGTTATTTTACAGCTTTCTCAGCCTTACCCATTATCTTAGTCATTTTGGCAAACAAAACATGACAGCTGGTTATGGTTTTTACCCTCTAGAACTTACACAGTTACAGATATATATATATATATACTGTAAAAAGTAAAGGAGAAATGCCTTCTGGTTTTACTGAAGATTGAAACCAAAATTTTAGTGAGAAGGCGAAATAATCTTCTTTCCCCACTCCCTTTTCCTTTAGTTACAACAACATTTACACACACACAGAGGAAAAAATTATGAAAATAAGTCAAGTAGAAAAATACAGTACAGGGAATGACAAGAGATGAAGAGAGCTCAGCAGAACCACTGTGTCACATTAATACAAAACAGTCAATTTGTGTGACACAAGAACTTCATTCTAACGATTTTTTAAAACTTGAGCCTTCGTGGCCTGTTCTGGTTCATACACTGCAGAGTTTAGAGGTAAAGGTGAAGGCTTCAGAGTCAACCAAATTGAGATTTGAATCCCAACACCACTGTTCTGGGCTACGTGGCCTTAGGTAAGCTATGCAATCCCTCTAAGCTTCAGTTTCCGTATGTGTGAAATGAGTCACCCTTGACTTCTCCCATTCTCTAACCTCTCCACCAGTCATCGACTAAACATTTCTTATATCTGCTAACTTCTCTCCATCCCCACTGCCATGTCCAAGTTATGGACATCTCATATGTGGACTGTTACAGCAGGGTCTAGTTGTTCTCCCCACATCCATGTTGCTCTCTTGAAATCCATTATTGATGCTTCAGCCAGAGGCATCATTTGAAATCATAAACTGGATCATATCATTCTGCTACTTAAAACCCTGCGATGTCTCCCCCGTTGCTTTTGGAGTTTACCACCACTACCACCTGACAATAGGGTGCCTACCAAAACACTCTCTGATCTCCCTCTTCAACCTCCATCTCCTCTACCCCATGCACTTTGACCATTAACCTCCTTTCATCCTTCAAGTCTCAGCTTAGAAGCCACTTTCTCAGGAAGTCTTTTTTCCTCCCCACCCCACACCCTACTTCCTGCCTCTGGGTGTTCCTACAACACGATGTACTTCTCTCATCATGACACACATCACACTCAATGACAGTTAGCTATTCACTTGTCCATATTCCCAAGTAGACCGTAAGCACTTTAAGAGCAGTTACATGTTTATCTTGTTCATGTTGCATCCTCCACCATGTAGCACAGTACTTGGGGTACAGTAAGTGCTCAAAAATATTTGTTGCATGAATAAATAAGTGAATCAAACTTCTAATTTCCTGTGTTTCTAGCTGGGGTGTGGTCTCTCACCATGGCCTTACTTCCTGCTTGCTGTGCTCACTTCATACTGGTTACTGATCGTATGATACTGAATCTAGATTCCTAGTTTATATAAATATATATATAATATATATATTTACAAATTAAATATAATATCCACATAGTAGATAAATTATAATTATATAAACATAATATTTAATATATTTAATTGATTGTTCTGTAATTAATTGATTAATTATTTGATTGACTTTGATTTCTTCATTTTTCCATTTCATCAGCCTTTGACCATGTTATTTTTATAGTAACTATAGCCCACTGGCAGTTTATTTTAATCTGATTTATGCATTCTGCCTTTTCTAATTTTTTATTAATTTTTTAATAATTACTTCTTGTATCAGCCACAGTCTTATCAGGAAAATAGAAGCCACTCTGTGTCTTCTACATATTAATCATTTTAAGACAAGAAAGTGAAGCTTCTGCAACCGTTAGGGAAGTGAAGGTCAAGGAGGCAATTGTTAACACTCTGCTTGGAGCACTGAAGCACATGATTTCCAGGAGCTCGCCTGGGAAACTGCTAAACTTATGAGCCTAGAGATGCTCTAGACATCTATCTCCTCTCACAGCACAAAAGGCATTTCTCCAAAAGTTCATCTGAAAGCTGCTTTGAACCTTACATCTCTCCATGCGTGTGCCTATAACTGCCTCTGGAGAATACTGGACTTGCCTTCCTCCTTCCTCATATGAGTGCCTCTTCCTGGATGGTCTCTCCTGGAACCTCACAGAGAAGAGAATTCTGCAAATTACAACTACAGTCTCGGTTTATCTTCCATGAAGCAGGGAGACATTAGAAGAGGTGTCAGGGATGTTCAGTTGACAACAGATAGCTCCGCACACTTGTTCTATGCTCACTGAAAACAGTTATGTTAATGACACTTATGAAAATAAACTTAATAAATACTTCATTTGTTCACTGGGTACCAATGCCCACTTTCCTTTAAAATAACAAAAACTAAATGGTAATGCACATTTGGTGTGGTACATACAATGAATGTTATGACTGACGCTGAGCTGTTTGCATTACTGTTTTATGACTCTTAAGTGCATAGATGAGTCACATCCTTCTGTCCTACACATAACCCATTAAAAGCAACAGACCTCTGCAGACCTGGGGAAAAACAGTGCAGTCTTGCACTCTTAGATTACATTCCTGGCAAAAGTGCTATAAGTTAAAATGATGTAAGCTGAATCAGATTTTCCAGTAGAAACCAAGTCACATTCATTACCAACAGCTTAAAGACGAACTTCTTTATAGAAAATGACCACAGGTGTCACAGTTAGCTAAAGTACACAAGTCAATGTAAGGCTTTACAAAACATATAGACACTGAATAGGGCAATACAGAAGTCAACCTCTGGATTATAATAGCTATTTAAAATGCTGATATCGTTCAATGATTTTTGTTATATTTACCCGAATGAATAGCATTTGTTCAGGGACTCTTTGGGCACATTCTGAGAGTAATCTTTAAAAAGATCTGTAAGGAAACTTAAGAATGTGTGATATGTTTTGAGAAATAAACCCAGGGATGTGTGTGCTTATTCATGTCCATCTGCTTATAGTCCCCAAATGTACAAAGCAACAAATAATTGGCCACTGGGCATTTGAATTCTCAGTTTTGCTTTCTGAACTGCTGGCACATAAGTACTAGCTACTTACTACCTTATACCTAAAAATTGCTTTCAAAATGTGCAACTTAACCTCCATTTTCACTGAAATTTCTGACATTTTATCCCCTATTACATTGTTACAAAGTGTCAGGAGCTCTCAGTTCCTGGCCTAGAACAGAAGCCAGGTCCACTAATATATATGAGTGGGTCTGGCTGATTATGTTGATTATATAGGTTGATTTTCTTCTGAGTCCAGAAGTAATCCTTTTGCAGCCATAGTAGAATTGAATCCTCTAATAGAGAAATGTTGCTTTCCGTTTTCAGAAAAAACTCTGAGTGACTAGATAGAATACTTGTAAGTTAAAAGCAGTTTCTTTTCCCCCATAAGCGTATTGGAATGTAGAGATTCAAATTCACAGTCTTCTCCAGAAGTCATTAGTTTGCTCTAAACCTTTCTGGGATTTCTGTTTGTGAACTGCCTTTTCAATAATCATAATCCAGGTGATCCATGTCAATCACTTTACTTTCACAAGACAGTTTCAATTTGTCTGCAACCTTTCTTTTCTTCCTCAGTCTCTCTCCTCTCCTCCACTTGATCTGCTGAAATCCAGGTTTTCCTTCTCTGTTACCTTCATACTGGCTCCAGACAGGAGGCATTCTTAAGTGCTCGGAGTGGGTACCAGAGCAGGGATAGTGGAGCCCAGCTGAGGCTGCCTGGGCAGGAAGCAGCACATCATCAGGAAGCAAACTCCAGGCCACGTATAAAAAGCATCACACTCAGAGAATGGCTGTGTTCCCAAAGTCACACACCAGGCAAGTTTTACCAAGTCTCTGGGAACATCTGTGTTTCCATCTGTGAAATGAGTAAGTGGGAAGAGTTAACCTTTCTTCCTTCTCTAACCTTTCTTCTTTCTCCAGCTGTATGGTGTGTATTGTTTGCTTGCTGAAACAATACAGTAGTTACAACTTACTAAACCACTAAAATGGAAATAGTTGCCAGAGCTTAGTGCAAATTTAGATAGAGAGAGCAAATTTAACATGCTCATTTAAATTCTAATAACATATGCAAAGGTGAAGACATTGGGTGTAATTGGATGCATCCTAGAAGTAGAATTTCCAGAAACACATGAATAATGACAGAAAGAGAGTGAACTTGGCAGTGCCTTAATTCAAGTGGCCAAGTACTGTACGGTTCTGGAAAACACTGGTCCTCATTATATGAGCTCTTCCCATCTGCCTTTGACTTCCTCCTGCACCACCTGCCTCCTCCCAAATGCCATGCTCCCAAATGCCCTGTTGACCTCCTGGAATTCTCTCCAGCATGGAACCTTTCCTAATTGACTGGCTACAGATAGTGATTTGTCCTGCTCAGAGCACTTGTCAGGATCTAAACCCACAACACTTGCCCCACCCCAAGTACACTAAAAGTCACTAACCTCAGACCAAGATGTAATCTCAATATTTGATTCAATTCTCTTGAAAGTTGCCCAGAATTTCCCATTATCAATATATGCTGTTTGATTTAGATCATGCGCTCTTAGAGGGAAGGGACCACATTTGTTATTTTGTCTGACTTGGCTCTGAATTTCTGCATTTAGCAGGTAAACTTTGGATTAACTCTTGAAGCAAAAGACAGCATCAGGCTTAATAAAAGTTGATCCCAGCTCATATCATATTCCAAAATTACAGTTGGCAGATGATCTCCACAGATGTTCCTGCTGTCATACTCTGTAAATGCAAGGAGGACCAAGGTCACCTGTGGATGGGTGGGTGGTGCCGCCTGCCCAGGGTTGTAGTCCAGGCTCCTCTGTTGGAGCTATTCTTCATGGTCTTCCTCACAAGAAATAAGGTGTCCACCTGTATTCATATGGGTCTTCCTTCCCAGCTTTGGCTGTGCTTTGAAGATTCTTCACAAAGGGATGAACTCAATCACCTCTCCTGTCTGAGAAGCTGAGGTTGAAACCAACTCCCTTGCAGGTAGAAAGAGGCCAATTGGAGAGGGTCCCTATTCTGTGATTGGAGAATAGGAGCCCAGGGAGATACACGAGGACTCACTCTGGAATTATAGTAACAAGACAGGAAAGTTGAAAATAACATGTGTAATAAGGCCAATCACCTAACCTGCTGGGGATGGATGGGTGGGTAGATAGATGGAGCTAGCAGGAGACCTTTGTCATTTAGGCCAACACCTTCATTGTATAGGAAACTGGAATCCAGAGACAAGTAGTGACGTGCTCTCTTATGCTACTGGGAGTCTCACTGTTTGAATTCCATGTGATCTTTTCTGCTTCTGCTAGAAATACAGTTAGGTTAATTCTCAAACAACAACGTTCCTTCCAGAATCCTAGAGAGTCAAGGAACTGTAGGGCCACTATTACCTACCCCACAGTCACCAGTACCAGTCCCACATCCAAAGTCCCAAGAAATTAAGTAAGCAAATAAACACATAAGTACATTTCAGCTAAACGTATAATCACAAGGTGTATATTTTAAATTCTCAGGCTGATGAGGTCATTAAATAATCTAGAAGGAAGAAACTAAGCCAAAACAAATGCTATAAAATACGACTGGAGTAACTGTCTGACTGTAAGAAAGATAAAAGAATTCCAGATTTCATATCCATAAAACCCAGATGAGTATCTCATTGATGTAAACAAAGTATGTGTGTGTGTGTGTGTCTGTGTGTGTGTGTGTACATAGATAGATAGATAGATAGATAGATAGATAGATAGATAGACAGATCCTCTTCTATAGATGTTTTGAGTAATCACTATAAAGAAGACATGTGACACTCCAATATCCTAAGGAAGTGGGCTATGGTTGCATTTACTGGGCAGACTGTCTGGATAAACATTGTAGTAACTGAGGTGCTTGTGCTGTCAGGGTAAGGCTGTAAAAGTTAGGCACTCCTCCTTCATACCACTAAACATCATAACCCCTAGTACTGACAGAAGCCCCCTAAAACTGGGTGACAGAGAGCAGGAGCTACTATGAAACTCCCCCCAGTGATGTCAAGACTTCTTCCTGGAAGAGGATAGTGACTGATGTGGCTCTTCATCTGAGTCATTTAATGGTGTATGTACAGAAGCTGTTTCTCTCTGTTCTGCCTCTTAGGAGGGCATGCTACCTATTGGAAACTGATTCCAGGCAGTGTGAGGAGTAAGGCCAGCTCATATAGGAACTTTAGAACCTCGGTCATCTCCTAGTGATTTACAGTGTTTTGTTTCTTCCTGGGACAGAGGAGTGCTCTGTAAATCAAGTCATTCTCAGTTTCTCAGTCCGCTGTCAGTGTTTGCTGAGTCTTCAAGTCAAAGGCAAATTGGAACAGTGTGGAGACTTTGGCAAAGGGCTTGTTACCCAGTGTTTGACCTCTCCATTTTGATGAAACAATTCTAGGGTGTGGTTGGCCCTAGGAATTATTCCTCTGAGTCATATTCACTTTCCTTTTTTCACACACTCAGAATGCACCACTCTGAGCACCTCGTAGCCCTGAGCAGAGAGAGGCCAGAGTTGGGGCAAAACCCTACTGGGGCCCACTCCCAAGACTGAGAAGACAAACAGGGAGGCATCTCTCCCAAGCCAATTTCTTTCATCACCCAAGGTTATTTAGGGACACCATTGCCGCATACTTCATGAACCCCAAACTGGTTCTAGCTCTCAGAGGTGGGAATAGACCTACTTAAGATCTATTAACAAAGAATAGATAATTAATCCAAGCAAAGAGATAGGTAGTAGGTTTGGTATTTGCCCTTCCTGTTGGGAAGAGGAGCAAAGGGACATTGCATCTTTAGAGACTTGGGCTAACAACAGGCATAGATCCTAGCCCCAAAAAGCAGTTGGACTGTTTCTGGGCATCATGTTCCATGCTTCATCTTTCATCATCTGATTCATCAGACATTAACTCTGTTGGTTCTTAGGGTGCAAATGATGAAGACACAACAGCAACCTTCAAGCAACCCATAATTTAGAAGGGGAGGCAGACACCTAAACTGTTTCCATATAATCAGTAGGTGTTGAGGCAGACTTATGCACAGAGTGTTATTTTTCTTTTCCCAAGAACACAGGTGGTAACACACACACACATACTCTAGAACATAAGCTCAATATTGTTATATGTCTCCACTCATGATTGGGGTCCCAGGAATATTTCAAGTGGAGCAAGAGAAGCTCTACTAGCACTGAGAATTGAGAGTCTGCACAAGTGCCTCCTGTGTTCTACCACTTTCTTGAAGGTGCTCCCACTCTCAACATTTCACAAGCACTAGCTCACCCAGTCTGAAACAAAAAACTTGAGTATACAAAACCCTGTAAAATACATAGCATGCTGCCTCCTTATGGGAGGTGTCCTGTGTCTCACACTGTCTGGAGAACAGAGAAGATGTGGTTGTCAGCTATCTACAGAGCTGACCTTGGCTGACCTTCTGCAACTTTGAACAAGGCTATGCCTTTCTATTCCTGGGAATTCTTTGAACAGGATAAAATGTTTGAATAGAAATGAAGTTTTATTGGAAAGTGAAGTTGGAGAGTATTAAAATGATGATGATGAGTGGCATTTATTCACTAATTTATGCATTCATTTGGTCTGTTATGATGAGTGGCATTTATTCACTAATTTATGCATTCATTTGGTCTGTTCTTCACAATTATATTTGGATGTCTGTTTGTGTGTTAATACATTGGTGCAAAAGTCACATATGTGTAGGTGGTAAAGATGAATAAAATGTGCCTGACCTCAAAAAGTTACCCTCAGTGTGAAAAACTTGAGTTCATCAGTTAACAAAAATTGAAAGAGAAATCACATAAGTGCCCTAATAGAAATACATCAGGGTTCCAGCTTTTGGTTCTGTAGGTAAGAAACTTAAAAGTTGCCATTCTGCAGCAACAAGTCAAAATTTGAACAAACTAAAAAACCCACAACTCTTCTAGATCTATAAGAGACGTGAGGTCACAGGGCAAACTACTGCTCTCAAAATTGGAGAGCTAGACAGGCAGATACAAAGAGCCACAACTTATCAGAGCAGAAACCCTTGAGCAAACCTCTGTGAGATCCAGCACCTGGAGAGGAAACCATGCATTGCTGGAGGCTGAGTATGGACAAGTTTAGGAGTTAAAAACACCAGGGAAACCGAGTAACAGGGGTCAGGGTGGGGGGCACACTTTTGTGAGTTTTACCTCCAAGAGCTTGACTAGTTTCTCACGGTGAATATTAGAGGGAAAAAATCTTGTGCTCCTGGCAGAAGGAAAGATAGGAATCATTTTGAAATATGCCAGAGCACTCTCTTCTTTTTAACAAGATATGCCCTCGGGAGAAATTATTTAACCAGAACCTAAACTGCAGGGGTTTTTATCAGAGTCTTACTGACCTAGAGGAAGGAAAATACCCAACTACAGCAAGCTCTAGCCTTCCCCATGGGAGAACGAAAATGCCCAACTCAAGCACACCCTAGTCATTCCTTCTCACCTAAGGGGAGTCCAGAGGAGACTGAGAAATATTTGTGAAGTTCACAGTTCAAAGGTGTAGGTTCCCTAAAAGACTAAGACCTAACTATAGACTATAGAATGCTTCCTCTACCATGTACCTTACCATCACATTACTAAAGAATTATTTACAGCAGTTTCTTTAACCCAGTACATCGTGTCCGGCTATCAAGAAAAAATTACAAAGCAAATCACACGGTTTTGAAGGGGTGGCCTGCCCCTCCACACCTGTGGGTGCTTCTCGTTAGGTGGAACGAGAGACCTGAGAAAAGAAATAAGACACAGAGACAAAGTATAGAGAAAGAAAAGCGGGGCCCAGGGGACTGGTGCTGTGCTTACAGAGGACCCACACCGGCACCGGTCTCTGAGTTCCCTCAGTATTTATTGCTCCAAAGATAAGGGAGTAAATCAGCAGTAAGACATACAGATACATGGAGATGTTCCATTTCCCAGAGACGGGCAGGAGACAGATGTTTTTCTTTTACTGAGATTTAAGAGAATGGTGATGGCCTTTAACCACAAGCAGCCTTTAGGCATTTGTTTAACAAAGCACATTCCTTACAGCCCAAAATCCTTTAAACCTTAAATCACCACAGCACATGTCTCTTGCAAGGACAAGGTTGGGGGTAGGGTCACAGATTAACAGCATCTCAAATACAGAGCCAAATGGAGTCTCTTAAATTTACTTCTTTCTATATCAAGCACAGTAACAGGCTGACCTCTCTTTTCCCCACAGGTTTGAAGAAACAGAGCTCCTGCCTCAGCTTCCTGAGTAACTGGGACTACAGGCATGTATCACCATGCCCAGCTGAGGCAGGAGGACTGCTTGAGCCCAGGAAGTCGAGGCTGCAGTCAATCATGTTCTGACAGCACTGCACTCCAGCCTGGATGATAGAGTGAAGCCCTGTATCAAACAGAAGAAAAGAAAGAAGTTGAGTAAGAAGAGAGAAGAAAGAAGAAAGAAGAAAGAAGAAAGAAGAAGAAGAAGAAGAGAAGAAGAGAAGAAGAGGAGAAGAAGAAGAAGAAGAAGAGGAGGAAGAAGAAGGAGGAGGAGGAGGGAGGAAGGAAGAAAGAGAAGAAGAAGAGAAGAAGAAGAGAAGAAGAAGAAGAAGAAGAAGAGAGAGAAGAAGAAGAGAAGAGGGGAGAGAGAAGGGGAGAAGAAAGAGAAGAAGAAGAGGAAGAAGAAGAAGGAGGGAGAGAAGGAGGAGGAGGAGAGGAAGAGAAAAGAGGAAGAAGAAGAAGAGGAAGAAAGAAGAGGAGAGGAGGAGAGGAGAAGGAAGGAAGAAGGAGGAAGAAGGAAGAAGGAAAAGGAAGGGAGAAGGAGATGGGGGAGGATGAGGAGGAAGAGAAGGAGAAGAAGAAAAGAGAAGAAGAAGAGAGGAGAAGGAGAAGGAGAAGAAGGAGGAGGAGGAGGAGAGGAGGAAGAAGAGAAGGAAATATGAGACGAAAGAGAGAAGGGAAGGAGGAAGGAGAAGATGAAGGAAAAGCAGGAGGAGAAGGAGGAGGAGGAAAAGGAGGAGAGGAAGGAAGGAAGGAAAGAAGGAAGGAAGGAAGGAGAGAAAAGGAACAAGAGAAATATGTGAACAATAGCTACTGATAATTTTCCCAAAATTGATATCACATACCAAACCACAGATCCATGAAGCTCATGAAACACCAAGCAGAACAAATGCAAAAAAATTATATACCTAAGCATACCATATTCAAACTACAAAAAAAAAAAAAAAAAAAAAAATCAAAGAAAAGAGAAAATTCCCTGAAAGAAACCAAGGGAAAAAACAACTTATCTATAGGGTAACAGAGGTAAGAATTATATTTGAATTCTCCTCAGAAATAATACAAGTAGGAAGAGAGTGGAGTGAAAGTTATTTAAAGTGGTGGAGGGTTGGGAGGGGGGAGAGAGACAGAGACAGAGAGAAATCCCACCAACCTAGAATTCTGTGAAGGAGAAATAAAGACTTTCTCAGACAAATTTGAGAGAATTTGTTGCCAGTAGACCTGCCTTACAAAAACATTAAGAAGTTCTTTAACATGAAAGAAACTTATATAGATCAGAAACTCAGATTTACATAAAGAAAGGCAGAGCATCAAAGAAGGAATAGATGAAGGTAAAATACACCCTTTTATTTTTCTTCCTCAATTGATTAAACAGATAAGTTTGTTCAAAATCACAATAGCGACAAAGTGTTTGATTATGCATGCTTGTGCTTATGTACACTTGTATAGAAGTGAAATGAATGACAGCAATGATGCAGGGAAGAGGGGAGAGAAACTAGAATTAATGATTTTGGTATTATAAGGTACATTATCCATTAAAAACAGATTGTTAGAGTAGAAACAAAACCCAACTATACGTTGTCTATAAGAAATGCATTTTAAATAAAAAGACACATATAGATTAAAAGTAAAGGGATGGAAAAAGACGTACCATGCTAATCCTAATCAAAAGGAATTAGGAGTAGCTATGTTAATTTCAAACAGAACAGACTTTAAAGCAAGGAAAATTATCAGAGATAAGAGGAGCATTATGCAATCATAAAGGGGTCAATTCTGCAAGAAGACATAACAATCCTTAACTTGCAGAGCACCAAAACAAGAGAGCTTCAAAATATGTGAGGTGAAAATTGATAGAACTACAAGAAGAAATAGGTAAATCCACTGTTATAGTTGAAGATTTCAACACCCCTCTATTAGAAATGGGCAGATCATGTAGGCATGAAATCAGTAAGGACAGAATTGAACTCAGTGACACCATCCATCAACTGGATACAATGGAAATCTATAGATTGCTTCATTGAAAACAGCAGAAGACAAATTTTTCTGAAGCCTACATGGAACGTTCATCAAGATAGATCACCTTTTGGGCCATGAAACAGACCTTAACAAACGTAAAAGAATAGAAATCATCAACTGTGTGCTCTCAGATCACAGTGAAATTAAATAAGAAATAGATAACAGATACTTGGAAAATCCCCAAATACATAATGATTAAATAATACACTTTTAAATAACACATAGGTCAAAGAAGAAATATCGTGAGAAATTTAAATGTATTTTTAATTTTTGTTTCAATGGAAATGAAAACACAACTTATCAAAATTCTTGAGATTCAGTGAAAGCAACTCTTATAGAGAAATTTATAATACTAAATACATACATTATAAAAGCATAAAAATCTAAAATCTAAGCATCTATCTTTATAACCTAGAAAAATAAGAGCAAATTAAATCCAAAGTAAGCAGAAGGCAAGACGTAATAAATTCGAGCAGAAATCAGTGAAACTGAAAACAGGAAACCAATACAGAAAATCAGTGGACCCAAAGGTTTATGTTTTTTAAAAGATTAGTAAAATTGATAAGCCCTTAACCAAGCTAACGGAGGAAAAAGAGGACAAAAATTACTAATAGTAGAAATCAAAGAGAGTAGAATATAGGAATATTACAAATAACTATGCCCATGGACTCAATAACCTAGGTAAAATAAGCCAGTTCCTTGAAAGGCACCATCAGCCAAAACAAACATGAGAAGAAATAGACACTCTGAATAGGTCTTCTCTATTAAAAAAATATGAATCAATAATTAATACCCTTTCAAAATGGAAAACAGAAGGCCAGATGGGTTCACCTGTCAATCCTACCAAACATTTAAGAAATTATACCAATTTTCCACAATCTCTTTCAGAAGTTAGAAGCAGACTTATTTATGACTTATTTTATGAGGCCAGTATCGTACTAATACAAAACCAGACAAAGACATTATAAGAAAAGAAAACTACAGGCTAAGAACATGAATATAGATGCAAAATTCCTCAAAATATATTAGCAAACTGAATTCAAGATATATAAAAAGTATACACCATGACAAAGTTGGATTTATCCCAGGTATGCAAGACTGGTTCAACATTTAAAAATCTATCTATGTAATTGATCACAGCAATTCACTGCAGAAAAGAAATCACAAGCTCATAAAAATAGGCACAGAAAAAATATTTGACAAAATTTAATGCCAATTCATGATTTAAAAAAACTCTCAATAAACCAGAAATAGAGAGGAATTTCTCAACTTAACAAAGAATATCCACAAAATACCTATTGCTAAGGTACATACTGGTGAGAAACTTGAGACTGTCAAGACAATGGAAAGCAAGCTGTAGACTGGGCACAGTCTACTTTGTAGAAGCACTTAAGTCAGAAGACACAGAATTCCCCTAGGGGAAAAAATTCAGGCTTAAAACAAGCTCACAACCAAAACTACAAACCACATAAAGAAACAAACAGCCCTGGAGTGAAGGAGTGTATATGGGTGTTAAGAAGATGCAACAAACAGGCTTGGCACCTCCAGCACTGAAGACAATTACACAATTTGAGAAGAGTTATAATATATAGACACATAAGCTGATTAAACAGACAAATGAAAGAATAGAAGCCACAATATCAATAGAAGAAAGTTTGGAAAAGTAAAAAGCAAATTTGATTTCAAAAACTACATAGGTCAGGCATGGTGGCTCATACCTGTAATCCCAGCACTTTGGGAAGCCAAGAAGGGTGGATTGTCTGAGGTCAGGGGTTCAAGACCAGCCTGGCCAATGTGGCAGAACCCTGTCTCTACAAAAAATAATAAAAAATATAAGCAGGGCATGGTGGTGTGTGCCTCTAGTCCCAGCTACTTGGGAGGCTGAAGCAGGAGAATCGTTTGAACCCAGGAGGCGGAGGTTGCAGTGAGCCTAGATCATAACACTACACTCCAGCCTGGGCAGCAGAGCAAGACTCCATCAAAAAAGGAAAGAAAAAGAAAAAAACCTACATAATACTTTTACGAATGAAATCATTGTCATTGAAAATTTAAACCTCAACAGATAGGTTAAATAGCAGATCCAACCACCTAGAGAAATAATGCATTAGTATTTTGAAAAGTTCAGCATTCACATATTCTGTCTCAGCAATTCCATTTCTTGGAACATAACCAAGATAAACCCAAGAAACATGAATAATACTGTTAGTAGTAGTGCTGTTCACAATAGCAAAACCTAGAAAGAACTCAAATGCTCATTGACAGAAAAGTGGATAAATAAACTGTGATACAGTCGTGCAATTGCACAATGAAACGTTCTAATACAGTCAAAACAAATGAATTACAGCTACATGTAGCAATTGGTATGAACTTTGGCAATATAATTGTGAATTAAAAAAAAAACAAAAGACAATTTTCACCACTTTCAAAATGTTACAAATTTTTGTAATGTTAAAAAAAGAGCTAAAAATGTGCTTTTTAGTAATACATATATTCTTAAAATATGAGCTAAATGGTTTTTTTGCAGTTAAGAAATAATAAGCACAAGGTTCAGGGAGTGGTTACCTTGGATGAAAGGAAGCATTTGGACAAGGTGGGGAGGAAGCACATGAGTAGATACGTTATTGTTGGCACTCTTGTCCCTCATTTTTCTATGCTATTTGTGAATAGATACATACATGAACACATAAAAGAGGGTCATACATGAACAAATGGCAAAAGTATATAATGAATCAAAGATTAACTTCAGTCTAATTCTGCATACCTGAGATTTTTAAATATCTGTAGCCAACCAGATACAGCTAAAGATGCTACCAGTGAACTACAGGATAATTTAATTTGAAATTTCACATACAGAGATAAAGAGATTAAATAGAGATAAAGAGAGAAATAAAAAGATGGGAATACAAAAAAGCAGTTGATATATGGAGAATAGAATGAACAAGAGCAACATTGGACTAGGGCCTACCTAACATACTGGAGAGGCATACCAGAACATAAAACAGAGGGAAAGAAATATTTGAGGAGATTATGGCTGAGAATTTTCCAGAATTGAAAAAAGAATTGATTCATGATAAAAGACTATAAGAGTAGAAGTAAGGATCAGTCAAGATGATCAATGAGATGCAGCCAGGTGGAACAGCTGCCACCAAGGGACTTAGATGATTGGCACACTCCAAACAGATTTTCAGAAGAAGGGCACTGAGAGTGGACAACAGGAAGACACAGAAGCTGAGCTGAAAGGGGAGGAAGCTGGGAATTCTGCATGGGGCTACCATACACCGGGACTCATTCCTGGCCCCCAACAACTTCAGAGGAACAAGTGAGTTGAACTGACAAGGAGCAACCCACTCTCATCACAGCCCTCTGAAATCCTGACAGGAGGAGACCCCATTGATCATCACAAACACTTGAGTTGGCAGGGAGAGCTGCCTAGACAAGTGGAACGGGATGCCCAGGGGGTTTGGTGCAGGAGTATCTGTAGTGGAGCATGGCAAGGATGGCCATCCTCTTAGGCTCAACTTGCTCCCACAGGAGACTTTAGCCCTAAGGAAACTGTTTAACCTGAACTCTGCAGGGAAGTCTTGCCCATCAGATGGGGCCAGTCTGACCTAATCACCCCTTGGTCTGCTGGTCTTTCCCAGGGACCCAGCCTGTCAGCACCTGCTTATAGGTCAGCCTTGGGTTCCCTGGGGGTTTCATCATAGCTTCTGTGTTAATGGACCATGCCTGACCAGTGGATAGCTCCAGTGTGGTGGCCCCCATGGCCATACAGCAACCTACCTGCTCCCTCTCCACACTGCAGCTTCCCCCTGGCTCACTGCAACCCCTCACATTGCTTTGCAGGCATGTGTGTGCATGGGCAAATTTTGCTTTCCTTTCCCTACCAGCACACATGTTTGCATGCATCCTGCCCTGCAACTGCTGCTGCAAGGGTGCAGTCTGTCCACCAACCCTGCCAACCACCATTGCAGTCTGGAAGCTTTGACAGGCACAGAGCCAGCCAACCTTGGCCCCACCAGTGCACTATCATTGGGCCAACACTGCCTCGGGAAATAAAGTAGGCATGGAAAACAGCAGACTCTCTATTGCCCTGAGCAACCACCTCTGCATGTGAGGCACATATAATGCACAAAACCTGCACCTGCCATTGCCCTGCTTCTATGCCAACACCACTATCAGTGTGACTCCATAAGCAGACACCATCAGAGTCCCCCAGAACACTTCCCAGCAGAAGCCCTACAAGCCAGAAGAAATTAGGAGCCAATATTCATCATTCTTAAAGAAAAAAGAAATTGAACCCAGAATTTTGTATCCAGTCAAACTAGGCTTCATAAGTGAAGGAGAAATCCTTTTCAGACAAGGAAATGCTAAAGGAATGTATTATTACTAGACTTGCCTTATGATACCTTCTGAAGAAAGCACTAGATATGGAAAGGAAAGACCATTACCAGTCACTAGAAAAACACACTTTACACAGAGCAGTGACACTATAAAGCAACCACATAAACATACCAACATAATAACCAGCTAACATCATGATAAGAGGATCAAATACACACATATCAATACCAGCTTTGAATGTAAATGGGCTAAGTGACCCAATTAAAAGGTACAGAGTGGCAAGCTGGATAAAGAACCAGGAGCCATTGTTATGCTGTTTTCAAGAGACCCATCTCACATACAATGACATCCATAGATTCAAAATAAAGAGATAGAGGAAAATCTACCAAGCAAATGGAAAACAGAAAAAAGCGAAAGTCACAATCCTAATTTCAGAAAAACAGACTTTAAACCAACAAAGAACAGAAAAGACAAAGAAGGGCATTACCTAATGTTCAAAGGTTCAATTCAAAAAGAGCTAACTATCCAAATCATATATGCACCCAACACAGTAGCACATAGATTCGTAAAGCAAGTTCCTGGAGACCTTTGAAGAGACTTAGACCACCAAACAATGATACTTTAGACTTTAGACACAATAAGATTTTAACACCCCACTGACAGTATTACACAGATCATTGAGGCAGAAAATTAGCAAAGATATTTAGGACCTCAACTCAGCACTGGATCAGATGAACATGATAGACATCTACAGAACTCTTCACACCAAAACAACAGAATATTTGTTCTTCTCATCACCACATGGCACATGTTCTAAAATCCATCACATGATCACACATAAAACACTACTTACCAAATGCAACAAAAGAAAAAAAAAAAAACTGAAATAGTTACAACCAATCTCTTGGACCATGGCACAATCAAATTTGAAATCAAGACTAAGAAAATCACTCAAAACCATACAATTACATGGAAATTGAATAACCTGCTCCTGATTGACTTTTGGGTAAATAATGAAATTCAGGCAGAAATTAAGAATTTCTTTGAAACTAATAAGAACAAAGATACAACACACCAGAACCTCTGGGACATAGCTAAGGCAATGTTAAGAGGGAAACTATAGCACTAGATGCTCACATCAAAAGCTAAAAAGAGCCTAAGTTAACAACCTATCATCACAACTAAAATAACTAAAGAACCAAGAGAAAGCCAACCCCAAAGCTAGCAGAGGACAACAAATAACTGAAATCAGAGCTGAACTGAAGGAGATTGAGACATGAAAAAACCATTGAAAATATCAACAAATCCAGGAGTTGGTTTTTGAAAAACATTAATACAATAGATAGACTTTTAGCTAGACAAATAAAGGAGAAAAGAGAGAAGACACAAATAAACACAATTACGAATGACATAGGGATATTACCACTGACCCCACAGAAATACGAATAACCATCAGGTAATACTCATAACCTCTCTATGCACACAAACTAGAAATCTAGAAGAAATGGATAAATTCCTGGACATATACATCCTCCCAAGACTGAGCCAGGAAGAAACTGAATCCCTGAGAAAACCAACAATGAGCTTTGAAATTGAATCAGTAATAAAAAGCCTACCAATCAAAAAAAAGCCCAGGAACAGACAAAGTCACAGCAGTAACAGCAGAATTCTCCCAGATGTACAAATAACTGGTACCATTCCTGCTGAAACTATTCCCAAAAAGTGTGGAAAAAGGGCTCCTCTCTAACTCATTCTACAAGGCCATCATCCTAATACCCAAATCTGGAAGAGATACAACAACAACAACAAAACTTCTGACCAATATCCCTGATGAATATCAATGCAAAAATCTTCAACAAAATACTGGCAACCCAAATCCAATAGCACATCAAAATGCTTATTCACCACAATCAACTAGGCCTTATCCCTGGGATGCAAAGTTGATCTAATATATACAAATCAATAAACATGATTTATCACATAAACAGAACTAAAGACAAAAACTGTATGATTATCTCAATGGATACAAAAAAGGCTTTCAGTAAAATTCAACACCCTTCCTGTTAAAAACTCTCTATAAACTAGATATTGATGGAACACACCTCAAAATCATAAAAGCCATCTATAACAAACCCACAGACAACATCACACTGTATGGGCAAAAGCTGGAAGCACTCCCCTTGAAAACCAGTATGAGACAAAGATGCCCTCTCTCATCACTCCTATTCAACATATTATTGGAAGTCCTGGCCAGAACAATCAGGAAAGAGAAAAAAATAAAGGCATCCAAATAGAAAGAGAGGAAGTCAAACTATCCCTATTTGCAGATAGTATGACCTGTATCTAGAAAATCCCATAGTCTCAGCCCAAAAGCTCCTTAAGCTGACTCAGGATACAAAATCAATGTACAAAAATCACCAGCATTGCTATTCGCCAACAACTGTCAAGCCAAGAGCCAAATCAGGAACACAATCACATGCACAATTGCCACAGAAAGAATAAAATACAGCCAAGATGGTCAAATAGAAACAGCTCAGATATGCAGCTCCCAGAGAGATGGATGCAAAAGGCAAGTGAATTTTGCATTTCCAACTGAGGTACAAAGTTCCTATCATTGGGACTGACTAGGTGGGTGGCACAATCCACAGAGAGCAAAGAAAAGCAGGATAGTGTGTCACATCACCTGGGAGCTGCACGGGGCAAAGGGATCTCCCTCCCCCAGCCAAGAGAAGTGGTGAGGGACTTTGATGCCCGCCAGGGGTGCCACACTTTTCCTACAGATTTTTGAAATCCATGAATCAGAAGATTCCTTCATGAGCCTACAACATCAGGGCCTCGGGTCTCAAGCACAAAACTAGACAGACCAATGACAGCTGCTACCGTCAGTGGCTGTTCAGGCAGGCACTGAGCTGCAGGAGTTTTTACATACTCCAGTGGTGCCTGGAACTCCAATGAGGCAGGAGAACTGTCCATCCTGTGGAAAGGGGGCTGAAGATAGGGAGCCAAATGGTCTCACTTATTGGGTCCCACTCCTACAGAAGCCCTCAAGCTAAGACCCACTGGCTTGAAATCCCCACTACCAGTAAGCCATCTGGAGTCTGCCTAAGATGACCAAGTTCTAAGGGGGAGGAGCAAACACCATTACTTTGGCTCTAGTTGGTAGTTTTCTCCTCCCAGTGTTAAGGATACTAGGAGGTTTGAACTGGGCAGTATTCCCCACAGTGCAGCAAAGTGAATGTGGCAGATCATGGCCAGATCACTTCCTTAGGTGGGAGCTGGATCCATCCCTCCTCACTAGATAAGGCCTCTCTGTAGGAATTTCAGCAGGTCCCATCAGGGGCTTACAGACAGAACTCTCATGTACCTGGGACAGAGCACCTGGGGGGAGGGGCAGCAAAAGTCTCAGGTTCAGGGGACTTAATCTTTCTGGCTTGCTGGCTCTGAAGAGACCAGTTGATCCAGATAAGGGGGATTCCCCCAGCACAGAACACTAGCTCCACTAAGGGGGAGTCAGATGTCCTTCTTAAGTGGTTCCCTGATCCCATATCTCCTTACTAGGTGAGACTTCCCAACGGGGGTCACCAGATACCTCATACAGGAGATTTCAGGCTGGCATCAGGTTGGTGTCCCTCTGGGATGAAGCTTCCAGAGGAATGAGCAGGCAGCAATATTTGCTGTTCTGCAGTCTCCACTGGTGATTCTCAGGCACAGTCTGAAGCAGACCTCCAGCAAACTGCAGCAGACCTGAAGAAGAGGGGCCTGACTGTTAGAAGAAAAACAAACAAATAGAAAGCAACAACAACAACAACATCAACAAAAAAGATCCTACAAAAACCTTATCCAAAGGTCAGCAGCCTCATAGATTAAAGGTAGATAAATCCATGAAATTAAGAAAAAACCAACACAAAAACACTGAAAATATCAAACCATATCAAAAGCCAGAATGCATCTTCTCTTCCAAATGACCACAGCACTTCTCCAGCAAGGGCACAGAATGGGCTGGAAGCTGAGATGGATGAACTGACAGAAAGTAGGCTTCAGAAAGTGGGTAATAACTAATTTCACTGAACTAAAGGAGCATGTTCCAACCCAATGCATAGATGCTAAGAAACCATGAAAAAAGATTACAGGAGCTGTTAACTAGAATAACCAGTTTAGAGAGGAACATAAATGACATGATGGACAGAAATCAAGAAGGCCTTTGAAACCAATGAGAAATCTCTGGGAGACAGCTAAAGCAGTGTTAAGAGGGAAATTATAGCACTAAGCACCCACATCAAAAAGCTAGAAAGATCTCAGATCAACATCCTAACACCACAGGTGAAAGAACTAGATGAGCCAAGAGCAAACAAACCCCAGAGTTAATAGAAGACAATAGAAAAACAAGCTCAGAGCAGAACTGAAGGAGACAGAGACATGAAAAGCCCTTCAAAAAAATCTAATGAATCCAGGAGTTGTTTTTTTTGGGGGGAAAAAAAAATCAACAAAATAGATAGACCACTAGCAAGACTAACAAAGAAGAAAAGAGAAGATTTAAATAAGCACAATAAGAAATAATACAGGGAATATCACCACTGATCCCAAACAAAGACAAACAACCATTAGAGAATACTATAAATACCTCTATGCAAATAAACTGGAAAATCTAGAAGAAATTGATAAATTCCTAGAATATACAACCTTCCAAGACTGAACCAGGAAGAAGTTGAATCCCTGAATGCAACAATAACAAGTTCTAAAATTGAGGAAGTAATAAATATCCTACCAATTGAAAAATTCCAAGTCCAGATGGATTTATAGCTGAATTCTACCAGAGGTAAAAGAAGGAGCTGTTTCCATGTATTCTGAAACTATTTAAAACAACTGAAAAGGAGGAACATCTCCCTAACTCATTCTATGAGGCCGTCATCACCCTGATACCAAAACCTGGCATAGATACTACAAGAAAAGAAAACTTCAGGCGAATATCCCTGATAAACATCAATGCAAAAATTCTCAACAAAATACTGACAACCCGCATCCAATAGCACATCAAAAAGTTTATCCATCACAATGAAGTAGGCATTATCACTGAGATGCAAGGTTGTTTTATCACAAATCTATAAATGTGATTAATCACATAAACAGAACTAAAGAAAAAACTGCATGATTATCTCAATGGGTGCAAAAAAAATAAGGTTTTCAGTAAAATTCAATGCCCCTTCATGTTAAAAACTCTCAATAAACCAGGTATTGAAGGAACCCACTTCAAAATTATAAGAGCCATCTATGACAAAGCCATAACCAGTATCATACCGAATGGGCAGAAGCTAGAAGCATGAAGCATTCCCCTTGGAAACAGGCACAAGACAAGGTTGCCCTGTCTCACCACTCTTATTCAACTTAGTGTTGGAAGTTCTGGCCAGGGCAATCAGGCAAGAGAAAGAAATAAAGTGTATTCAAATAAAAAGAGAGGAAGTCAAACTATCCCTGTTTGCAGATGACATGATCCTGTATCTAGAAAACCCATCAACTAAGCCCAAAAGCTTCTTAAGCTGATAAGCAACTTCAGGAAAGTCTCAGGATACAAAATCAATGTGTGGAAATCACAAGCATTCCTATACACCAACAACAGACAAGCAAAGGGTCAAATCATGAATGAACTCCCATTCACAATTGCCACACAGAGAATAAAATACCCAGGAATTTACAGCTAACAAGGGACACAAAGGACCTCTTCAAGGAGAACTACAAACCACTGCTCAAGGAAATGAGAGAGGACACAAACAAACGGAAAAACATTCCATGCTCATGGATAGGAAGAATCAATATCATGAAAATTGTCACACCACCCAAAGCAATTTATAGATTCAATGCTATTGCCATTACAATACCATTGGCATTCCTCACAGAATTAGGAAAAAAACTATTTTAAAAAACATAAGGAACCAAAAAAGAACTCATTCTACCTGGAAAATCCTAAGCAAAAAGAGCAAAGCTAGAGATATCATGCTACCTGACTTCAAACTATACTACGAGACTTCAGTAAACAAAACAGCATGGTACTGGTACAAAAAAGACATACAGGCCAATGGGACAGAATAGAGAACTCAGAAATAAGGCCACACAACTGCAATTATCTGATCTTTGACAAACTTGACAAAAACAAGCAATGAAGAAAGGATTCCCTATTCAATAAGTGGTGCTGGGAGAACTGGCTAGCTATGTTGCGGAAAATTGAAACTGGATCCCTTCCTTACACCTTATACAAAAATTAACTCAAACTGGATTAAAGACTTAAATGTAAAGTCCAAAACTATAATAACACTAGAAGAAAACCTAGGCAATACTATTCAGGACATAGGCACGAGCAAAAATTTCATGTTGAAAACATCAAAAGCAATTTCAACAGAAGAAAAAGTTGACAAATGGGATCTAATTAAACTGAAGAGCTTCTGCATAGCAAAAGGAACTATCAACAGAGTGAACAGACAACCTACAGAATGGGAAAAAATTGTTGCAATCTACCCAAAGGTCTAATATCCAGAATCTACAAAGAACTTAAGCAAATTTACAAGAAAAAAACAAAGAATCCCATTAAAAAGTGGGCAAAGGATATGAACAGACACTTCTCAAAAAAAGACATAATGTGGCCGCAAATATATGGAAAAAAGCTCAACATCACTGATCATTAGAGAAATGCAAATCAAAACCACAATGAAATACCATCTCACGTCAGTCAGAATGATTAAAACGTCAAGAAACAACAGATGCTGGTGAGGTTGCAGAGAAGTAGGGGTGCTTTTACACTGTTGGTGGGGATGTAAATTAGTTCAACCATTGTGGAAGACAGTGTAGGGATTCCCCAAAGATTTAGAACCGGAAATACCATTTGACCCAGCAATCCTATTACTGGGTATATACCCAAAGGAATATAAATCATTCTGTTATAAAGATACATGCATGCATATGTTCACTGCAGCACTATTCACAATAGCAAAGGCATGGAATTAACCCAAATGCCCATCAGTGATAGACTGGATAAAGGAAATATGCTACATATACACCATAGAATACTGTGCAGCCATAAAAAGGAATGAGATCATGTCTTTTTCAGGGACATGGATGAAGCTAGAAACCATTGTCTTCAGCAAACTAACTCAGGAACAGAAAACCAAATACCACATGTTCTCACTTATAAGTGGGAGCTGAGCAATAAGATTACATGGACACAGGGAGGAGAACAAGAGTCACTGGGGCCTGTTGGGGGAGGATGGTGAAGGAGAACATTAGGGAAAAGAGCTAATGCATGCTGGGCTTAATCTAGGTGATGGGGTGATAGGTGCTGCAAACCACCATGGCACACGTTTCCTATGTAACAAATTTGCACATCCTGCACATGTACTCCAGAACTTAAAAAAAAATTTAAAAAACACCTAGGAACACAGCTAAACAAGGAGGTGGAAGTGCTCTATAAGCAGAACTGCAAAACACTGCTTAAAGAAATCAGAGATTACACAAACAAATGGAAAAACATTCCATGCTCACAGATAGGAAGATTCAATATCATTAAAATGGCCATACTGCCCAAAGCAATTTATAGATTCAATGTTATTCCTATTAAATTACCATTGACATTCTTCAAGAATTAGAAAAACCATTTTAAAATTCATATGGAACCAAAAAAAGAGCCCAAATAGCCAAAGCAATCCTAAACAAAAAGAGCAAAGCTAAAGACATCATGCTACCCAACTTCAAACTACGCTACAGGGCTGCCATAACTGAAACAGCATGATATTGGTACCAAAACAGACACATAGACCAAAGGAACAGAATAGAGAAACCAGAAATAAGACCTCACACCTACAATTATCTGATCTTCGATAAACCTAAAAAAACAAGCAATGGGGAAACAATTTTCTGCTCAATAAGTGATGCTGGGATAACTGGCTAGCCATATGCAGAAGATTGAAACTGGAATGCTTCCTTAGACCTCAAGGTGGATTAAAGACTTAAATGTGAGACCCAAAACTATAAAACCCTGGAAGAAAACCTAGGTAATATCATTCTGGAAATAGAAATCGGCAAAAATTTCATGTTGAAGATGCCAAAAGCAATTTCATCAAAAGCAAAAATTGACAGATGGAATCTAATTAAACTAAACAGCTTCTGGACAGCAAAAGAAACTATCGACAGAGAGAACAGACAACCTACAGAATGGTAGAAAATGTTTGCAAACTAGGCATCTGACCAAGGTCTAATATCCAGGATCTATAAGGAACTTAAACAGATTTACAAAAAAAAAAAAAAAAAAAAAAAAAAAAAAAAAAAACCATTAAAAAGTGGACAAAGGACATGAGCAGACACTTTTCAAAAGAAGATATACATGTGGCCAACAATTATATGAAAAAATGCACAACATAAGTGATCATTACAGAAATGCAAATCAAAACCACAATGAGATACCATCTCACACCAGTCAGAATGGCTACCATTTAAAAGTGAAAAATAACAGATGCTGGCAAGGTTGTGGAGAAAAAGGAAAGCTTATACACTGTTGGTGGAAGTGTAAATTAGTCCAACCATTGTGGAAGACAATGTGGCAATTCCTCAAAGACCTAAAGACAGAAATACTATTTGACCCTGCAATCCCGTTACTGAGTATATACCCTAAGGAATATAAATCGTCCTATCATAAAGACACATGTACACATATGTTCACTGCAGCACTATTCACAATAGCAAAGATGGAATCAACCTAAATGCCCATCAACTGTAGACTGGATAAAGAAAATGTGGTACATATATACCATGGAATACTACGCAACCATTAAAAAAAAAAAAACAAAAAAAAACAAGATCTTGTCCTTTCCAGGGATGTGTATGGAGCTGGAGGCCATTATCCTTAGCAAACTGTGCAGGAACAGATGACCGGATACAACATGTTCTCACTTATAAGTGGGAGCTGAACACTGAGAACGCATGGACACATACAGGTGAGCAACACACACTGGGGCCTGTTGGAGGATGGAGAGTGGGCAGAGGGAGAGAGTCAGGAAAAATAAATAATGGGTACTAGGCACAATATTTGGGTGATGAAAAAATCTGCACAACAAAGCCCCATGACACAACTTTACCTATGTAACGAACCTGCACATGTATCCTGAATTTAAAATAGAAGTTAAAAATGAGAGAGAGAGACAGAGAGAGAGAGAGATAGAGGAGTCTGCATCAGAGGCCAAGCTAACCAAATCATAAAATTTAAGACCTAAATGCAATTACCTAGCTCTAGTTCAACCTCTTTAGTTTACAGGTAAAGAAAATGAGGTCCAGGGGACAAATTAGTATTTATTATTTAATAAAAAGTATTTCTTATAATATTATTATAATATTTATTATTTAATAAGTATTACCCTTTTCGTATATTTCTGGATTTCATGTGACAATATGTGTTAAGGGTTTCAGGGTTTATATTCATGAGGAATATCACTCATTTTCCTGTAATGTCTTTGTCTAGTTTTGGTCCAGGGATTCTAGTCTCATAAAATGAGTTGCAAACTGTTCCCTCTTTTTCCATTTTCTGAAAAAATTGTGCTAAATTTGTATTATTTTCCCTTTAATCATTTGTTAGAATTGATACGTGAAGTTAGTTGGGCCTGGAGCTTTTTATGGGAAGTTTTGAATTACAATTTTAATTTACTTAACGACTATTCAGATTTTCTATTTCTTTTGTCAATTTGGCAATATGTGTTTTTTAAGGAATTCATCCATTTCCTGTAGGTAACCAAGTTTATTTTGATAAAGTATTTTTAATATATCTTATCCTTTTACTAGCTCTAAGATCTTTCTTTCACAATATTGGCCATTTGTGTCTTTTCCTTATCAGTCTAGCAAGAAGCTTATTAATATTAATCTTTTCAATGAAATTGCTTTCAATTTCATTGATTGTTATTTTTTTTCTATTTCTGTAAGTTTTCTTTCTTTCTTTTTTTTTTTTTTTTTTTGAATTTCTGGGGTACAATTGCAGGTTTGTTACATAGGTAAAGGTGTGTCATGGGGATTTGTTATACAGATTATTTCATCCCCCAGGTATTAAGCCTGGTTACCCATTAGTTATTTTTTCTGACCCTCTGCCTCCTCCCACCCTCCATCCTCCAATAGGCCCCAGTTTGTGTTGCTCCCTTCTATGTGTCCATGTGTTCTCATCATTTAACTCCCACTTGTAAGTGAGAACATGCAGTATTTGGTCATCTGTTCCTACATTAGTTTGCTAAGAATAATGGCCTACAGTTCTATCCACATCCCTGCAAAGGACATGATTTTGTTCTTTTTCATGACTGCATAGAATTCCATGGTGTATCTATACCAAATTTTTGTCACCCAGTCTGCAGTTGATGGGCATTTAGGTTGATTCCATGTCTTTGCTATTGTGAATAATACTGCAATATTTCATTAATTTTCACATTTTATTATTTCCTTTCTTCTATTCACTTTTGGTTTACACTTTTTTCCCTTTAGCAAGCATTTAAAGCTAGTGTTTTGGAAGCACTGCTTCAGGGACATCACAAAAACTTTCATATGCTATGTTTTTATTTTTATCTTTATTTAGTTAAAAAATGTTTCTAGTTTCCCTTGTGATTTTTTTGACTTACAGGTTATTTAGAAGTATGTTATTTAATTTTTAAATATTTGGGAAATTTTCCAAATATATTTTTAACATTGAGTTATAATTGTAATTATACAGAAAATCAGAGAACACAACTTTAGTTCTTTTAAATGTATTTAGAATTGTTGCTGAGTGTGGTGGTTCATGCCTATAATCCCAGCACTTTGGGAGGCCGAGGTGGGTGGATCACATGAGGTCAGGAGTTTGAGACCAGCCTGGCCAACATGGTGAAACCCCATCTCCACTAAAAATACAAAAATTAGCCGGGTGTGGTAGTGCACACCTGTAATGCCAGCTGCTTGGAAGGCTGAGGTATGAGAATTGCTTGAACCCAGGAGGTGGAGGTTGCAGTGAGCCAAGATAGCACCACTGCACTCCAGCCTGGGTGACAGAGCTGGAGAGACTATCTCAAAACAAAAAGAAAGAAAGAATTGTTTTATTGTTCAGCAATATGATTTATCTTAATGAGTATTCCTCATATGCTTGAAAAGAATGGGTATTCTGCCATTGTTAGATATATTGTTTGAAAAATGTCTATCAGGTTAAATTAACTGATAATATTTTCAAGGCTTCTATATTTTTAGTGACTTTCTATTTACATGTACTATCAATTACTGAGAGAAGAGTTTTACAACCTCCAACCATAATTGTGGATTTATTTATTCCTCTTTTCAGCCTCTGAGATTTTGCTTAAAGCTTTTTGAAACTCTGTCATTAGGTGCATAGACACTTAGAATTATGTCTTGTCCAGGCACTAGATTGACACACAGGTACCAGGTGGATATCAGGCCCCAAGTGAACACCAGGCCCCTGGTGGTTGGGTTACATATACCATAGGTGGCCATCAGGTCCCAGGTCTATATCCACTCCCCAGTTGAAAATCAGGATCCAGGTGGATACCCATGTCCTAGGTGAACACCAGGTTCCAAATGAACATCAGGCTCCAAGTGAACACACAGGCCCCAGTTCAATACCAGCCTCAGGTAGACATCAGGACCCAGGTGGACCCCAGGCCAAATGTGCATGCCTAGTCTCTTGGAAGACATCATGTTCAAGGCGGACACCCAGACTCCAGGTAGACATCTGGTGCCAGGTGGACATCTGGCTGCAGGTGGACATCAGGCCCCAGGTGGATACCCAGTCTACAGGTGTAAATCAGGCCCCAGTATTTCATCAGGCCCCAGTTAAACACTTGACTAAAGGTGTACATCAAGACCCAGGTTGACACCCAGGCTTCAAGGGCACACTGGGCCCAAAGTGTACACCCATGCCCAGGGGGACATCAGGTCCAAGGTGTACACCAGACCCCAAGTGGACATCAGGCTCCAGGTTGACGCCAGTCTCTAGGTAGATCCTTAAGCCCCAATTGGTCATCAGGCCCAAGGTGGATACCTTGACCCCAGGGGGTCACCAGGTCGCAGGCAGGCCCCAGGTGGACACTAGGCCCTAGGTTAACACAAGATCTGACATGGTTTCAGCCCCCATGTGGACTTTAGTCATAAGGAGCTTACCTAGGCCCTAAGTGGACATCAGGCCCCAGGTTGACACACTGAACCAGGTAGAAGTCAGGCTCTAAGTAGACACCCAGGCCCTAGGTAAATACTTCAGTCCCAGGCCAACATCATGCCCTATGTAGACACCCAGACTCCAGGCAGACATCAGGCCCCAGATGAACACTGAACTCAAGGTGGTCATCAGGCCCCAGGTTGACACATAGGCCTCAGGTAGACAACAGGCACAGGCGAACTTCAGGCTCCATATGAACATCAGGCTCCAGGAAGAAATCTGTGCCCCAATTAAACACCAAGTCTTAGGTAGACCTCAGGCCTCAAATGGATGCCCAGGCCCCAGATGGATATAAGGCCTCGGAGAAACACCAGGCCCCAGTTAGACATTAGACACCAGGTGGACACTCAGGCCACAAGTGAACATCTGTCCCCAGGTGGACATCCATCCCAAGGTAGACATCAGGCCAGAGATGTACACCCAGGCCCCAGGAGAACTACAGGCCCTAAGAGGACACTCAAGCACCAGGAGGACAGCCAGTCCCTAGGTAATGACAAGGCCCCAAGTGGACATGATGTTCCAGATGGATTTGAGGCCCCAGCTGAATACTAGGTGCAAGTGTATATCAGGCCCCAGGTGGACCCCAGGTCACAGGTGCACACCAGGCCCCAGGGGAACACCAGGCCCTAGGTAAGCATGCAGTCCCAGGTGGACAGCAGGTGCCAGGAGGACATCAGGACCCAGTTGGTCATCAAGCCACAGCTGAACACCAGTTCCCCATGAATGCTAGTCCTCAGGTGGGCACCTACTCCTCCCATGTGCATCAGGTACCAGGCTGACACACAGGCATCAGCTGAACTCTGGGCCTTAGCTGAACATCAGATCCCAGGTGGTCACCCAGGCTCTAGGTGAACACCAGGTATTAGGTGGACACCAGGTCCTAGGTGGATGTCTGTGCTCCTGGTGAACCTCAGGCCCCAGCGGACACTCAGGCCCTTTATAGACAGCTGGCTCCATGTGCATTCCCAGGGCCTGTGTCATGTTGAATTATAATCCCCACATGTTGAAGGAGGGGCCTGGTGGGAGGTGATGGAATCACGGGGGCAGACTTCTCACTTGCTGTTCTCGTGGTAGAGTTCTTACAAGATCTGGTTATTTGAAAGTGTAGCACTTCCCCCTTCTCTCTCCCTCCTCCTCCCCCATGGTAAAAAGGGCTTGCTTCCTCTTGGCCTTACATCATGATTGTAAGTTTCGTGAGGCCTCCCAGTCATACTCCATATTAAGTTTGCAGAACTGTGGGTCATTTAAAACAGTGTGAAAATGGACAAATAAAAGGCCTTAGGGTAACAGCCGTGTTGCAGGCCATAGGTGGACATCTGGCTGTAGCTGGACACTATTCCCCAGGTGGATACCTAGTCTCAAGGTTGACATTAATCCCCAGGTAAACAACAAGCCCCAGGTAAACACCTGTGCCCCAAGTAGACATCAGGCCTCAGGCTGACACTCAGCCCAAGCTCCACATTAGGCTCCAGGTGGACACCCAGACTCCAGGTGGATACTGGGCCCCGGGGGTATACCAGATTCCTGGTAGGCATAAGGCCCCAGGAGAACACTAGAATCCGGGTGTACATAAAGCCACTGGTTGACACCAAGCCCTCAGATGAATACCAGGCCAACTGGTAGACATTAGGCACATGAGAATACTTGGGCACCAGGTGGATATCAGGTCCCAGGTGAGCATCAAACTTCAGGTGGACATCATTCTCCAAGTAAACTCTAGCCCCAGCTAAACATCAGGCTCCAGGTGGAAGCCCAGACCCCGGGTGCACTTCTGGCCACAGTTGAACATCTGTCCCCAGGTGAACATCAGACCATGGATGGATAGCAAGTCCCCAGGTGGACATCAGGTCAAAAGGGAATATAAGTCTCTAGGAAGACATCTGGCCCCAAGTGAACACTGAACTAGAGGTTTACCTCTGACCCCAAGTTGACAGCAAGACCCAGGTAGACAGCAGGCCCCAGGTGAAGACCAGGCCCAGGTGGATACTGAACTAGAGGTTTACATCAGACCGTAGATTGACATTCAGTCCCCAGGTGGTCATGACACCTTAACTAGACACCAAGTCTTGGTTGATACCCAAGTCCCAGGTGGACACCAGGTCAAAGATGAACACAAGACCTAGGGCTGACATTCAAGCCCCAAGTGGACACCAGGCCCTAGGTGAATAATATGACCCAGGAGATCATTAGGACCCAGCTGCATACCAGTCCCCAGGTTTACACGAAGCCCCCAGTGGTTTCCTAAGCTCTAGTTGGACATGAGGTCTCTAGTAGACATCCAGGACTAAGGTAGACATGAGGCATCAGATGGACATCTGGCCACAGATGAACATCAAGCCTCACATGGCTACCTAGTCCCCAGGTGGACATCAGGCCCCAGTTTGACATCAGTTTCTGGGTGGATCCCTAAGGCCCAGGTGGATATCCAGTCTCCAGCTAAACATCAGCTCCCATGTGGACACCCAGGCCCCAGGTGGATAACAGGTACCAGGTGAACACAAGGCCCCAGGCAGACATCAGGCACCAGGTGGACACTCAGACCCTAAGAGGACATCTGTCCCCAGGTTGACATCCCTCTCAAGGTGTACATTAGGCAACAGATGTATACCCAGGTCCAAGGCAGACATGAGTCCCTAGTAAAACTCAAGGCCCCAGGAGGACATTCAAGCCCTAGGTGGATCCCCAGATCCCAGGTAACTACAAGGCCCTAGGTGGATATCAGATTCCAGATGAATATTAGGCCCCAAGTGGATACCTAGGCACCAGGTAGACACCAGGCCCTAGGTGCACCCCCCAGCCTTCAGGTGCACACGAGACCCCCCGGTGATCACAAGGCTCCAGGTAAGCACCCAGTCTAAGGTAGACACCATGACTCAGGTGGTCATTAGGCCACAGCTGAACACCAATCTCGAGTGAACACCAGATCCCAGGTGGGTACCTAGTCTCCAGGTGGATATCGGGCCACAGGGGGACACCAAGCCCCCAGATGAACATCAAGCTTCAGGTGGACATCATGCCCCAGGTGAACTCCAGGTCTCAGCCCAGCTGAACATCAGGCCCCAGGTGGACGCCTAGGTTCCAGGTGCACATCTGGTCACAGTTGGACATTCAGGCCCAGGTGAACATCAGGCCATGGGTGGATAAACTGTCCTCAGGTAAACATCAGGTCAAAGGCGAACATCAGTACTTGGGTGGACATCAGGCTCCAGGTTGACATCAAGCCCAAGGTGGACACTGAACTAGTGGTTTACATCAGGCCCCAGGTTGACACCCAGGCTCAGGTGGACATTAGGCCCCAGGTAGAAACCAGGCCCCAGGTGGATACCTAGGCCCCTAGTAAACCTCAGATTCTAGGTTGACATTCAGGCCCCCAGTAGTCATTTGGTACCATGTGGACACTCAGATGCCAGGTTCACATGATGTCTCAACTGGACACCAAGGGGCCAGTTTGATACCCAAGTCCTAGGTGAGTGCCAGGTCCAAGGTTACACTCAAGCCCCAAGTGGACACCAGGCCCTAGGTGAATAATACAACCCAGTGGTCATTAGGACCCAGATGGATACCAGTCCCCAGGTTAACAGGAAGCCCCCAGGGGGTACCTAGGCCCCAGCTGGACATCAGGCCTAATGTGGTCACCCAGGATCAAGATGGACATCAGGACTCAGGTGGACATCTGGTCAGAGGTGGACATCAAGCCTGGTGTGGATACCTTGTCCCCCGGTGGTCAAGAGGCCTCAGTTCAACACCAGTCCCTGGGTGGATACCTTGGCTCCAGGTGGAAATCCAGTCTTCAGCTGAACATCAGACCCCAGGTGAACACCAGGTCTTGGGTGGACATTAGGCTCCTGGTGGACATCAGGTACCAGTGGACATCCATGCCACAGGTGGACACTCAGGGCCCAGATGGGCATCAGGCCCCAATTGGACATTGAGGCCCCAGGTGGATATCAGGCCTCAGGTGAACCCTAGGTCCCACATAAACATCAGACCTTAGGTTGACACTCAAGCCCCAGGTGGACTGCTGCAGCCAAGCAGAAAACACACCCCCATCTGGAGATCTAAGATACAGGTGTACAACAAGCCCCAGACTGACATCCAGGCCCCAGGTGAACAATATTCCACAGGTGGATTCCATACCCCAGGTGGATTCCATACCCCAGGTGAACAGCAGTCAACAGTTTGGCACCAAGTACGTAAGTCAACACAAAGCCTTAGGTGATTTCCAGGCCACAGGTAGTCAGCAGTTTTCAGCTGTAGAACAGTCCCTAGGTGGACACGTAGGCCCCAGGTGGACACTAGACCCCAGATTAACACCAAAACCAAGTAAAAAATCAGGCCCCAAATGGACAACCAGGCCCCAGCTACCTATACAAGTCTCAAGCTGACACCAGGCCCTATTTGGACTCCCAAGCCCTAGGTGGACTTTAAGCCCCAGGTGAACACTGAACTCTAGGAGGACTTCAGGCCCCAGTTGACTACCTGACCCCAGGGGGACACCAGGCATAGATGAACTTCAGGCACCAGCTATACATCAGGTTCTAGGCAAATGTCCAGGCCCCAGGTGGATATCAAGCCTCAGATGAACACCAGGCCCCAGGGAGACATCACGCACCAGGTGGACACTCAGGCCCCTACTGAATATCCATCCCCAGGTGGACATCCATCCCAAGGTGGACATCAGGCCATGGATGTAAACTTAGGCCTAAGGCAGACACCAGACCCCAGGAAATCTCCAGGACCCATGAGGACACTCAGACCCCAGGTGGACATATTGGTCCTAGACAAATACAAGGCCCCAGGTAGCTATCATGCTCCAGTGAATACCGGAGCCCAGGTGGGTACCTAGTCCCCAGGTGTGCATCAGGCAGAAGGTTGACCCAGTCCCCAGCTGAACTCTGGGCCCCAGCTGAACATCAGAACCCAGACGGTCACCCAGGCTCCAGGTGAACACATGGTCTTAGGTGGACATCAGGCCCCACATAAACACCCAAGCCCAGGTAGATATCAGGCCTGAGGTGCACACCAAGCCTCAGGTGGACATCTGGCTTCAGATGGCCATAGGTGGATAACTAAGCCTCTGGTGAATATCAGGCCCCAGGTGGACACCAGGCCCTAGGTGAACATCTAACCCCAGAGGGACATCCAGCCCCTGGTGGACATCAGGGCTCACATGGATAAACAGTTTTCAGATGGACACCAGACCTCAGGAGGATACCAGTCACTGGGAAGACATCAGGCCCCAGGTGGAAAATGGGCTCAAAGTGTATATCAGGCCTCAAGTTGATAGTCAGGCCCCCAAGTTGTCCACCCAGGTGGCCAGCAGGTGCCTGTGTGTCAATCTAGTGCCTGATGTTCACCTGAGGACTATGTACACCTGGGGCTTAGTGTTCACCCCGGGACTGGTGTTCATCTTGTGCCCAGTGTCCATCTGGAACCTGGGTATCAATCTGGGGCTTGAGTTTCTACTTGTAGGCTTATATGCACCTGGGGCCTAAGTTTTTCTTTTTTCTAGGACCTGATGACTACCAGGGGCCCAGGTGGACACCAGGCCAGGACAACTCCAGATCTTATCTGAACATTAGGCCCCAGGTGGATGCCAGGGCCCCATGGGTTTGTTCATCACGGCCCAGGAAGTCACTGGACTCCAGGTGGACATCAGTCCTCAGGTTGATACACACAAGGTGGCCATGAGGCTCCAGCTGAATATGAGGCTCTCGGTTAATACCAGGCCTCAGGTGGGTCTCAGGAGCCATGTGGACATCAGTCACCGGGAGGTTACCTAGCCCCAAAGTGGACATCAGGTCCCCAGATGGACACCCAGGCCATAGGTAAATACTTAGGTCCCAAGCTGACACCAGGCCCTGTGTAAACACTCAGGTTCCAGGTGGACATTAGTCCTTAGGTAGAAACTGGACTCCAGGTGGACATCATGCCCCTGGTTGACACCCAGGTCCCCGGCGAACACCAGGCAAAGGTCCTGGCTGAACTTCAGGCCCTGGCTGAACATAATGTTCCAGGCAAATGTCCCAGCCCCATGAGAACACCAGGTCTTAGATGGACATCAGGCCACATGTGGATGCCCAGGTCCCAGGTGGATATCAGGCTTCAGGTGAACACCAGGCCCTAGGTAGACATGACGTGCCAGATGTACACTCAGGCCTTGTATTCGTCTGTTCTCACACTGCTAATAAAGACATACCTGAGACTGGGTAATTTATATTTTAAAAGAGGCTTAATTGACTCACAGTTCCACGTGGCTGAGAAGGCTTCACAGTCACAGCTGAAAGCAAATGAGGATCAGAGTCATGTCTTACATGGCAGCAGGCAAAAGAGCTTGTGCAGGGGAACTCCACTTTATAAAAACCATCAGCTCTCAGGCCGGGCGCGGTGGCTCAAGCCTGTAATCCCAGCACTTTGGGAGGCCGAGACGGGCGGATCACGAGGTCAGGAGATCGAGACCATCCTGGCTAACACGGTGAAACCCCGTCTCTACTAAAAAATACAAAAAAAAAAACTAGCCGGGCGACGTGGCGGGCGCCTGTAGTCCCTGCTACTCGGGAGGCTGAGGCAGGAGAATGGCGTCAACCCAGGAGGCGGAGCTTGCAGTGAGCCGAGATTGCGCCACTGCACTCCAGCCTGGGCGGCAGAGCGAGACTCCGTCTCAAAAAAAAAAAAAAAAAAAAAAAAAACCATCAGCTCTCATGAGACTTACTCACTACCATGAGAACAGCATGAGAAAGACCTGCCCCCATGATTCAATTAGCTCCCACTGGGTCCCTCCCATGTCACAGGGAAATTATAGGAGCTAAAGTTTAAGACGAGAACTGGGTGGCGACACAGCCAAATCATACCGTTCATCCCCTGGCCCCTCCCAAATCTCATGTCCTTACATTTCAAAACAAATCATACCTCTTCACATTTTCCCAAAGTCTTAACTCATTTCAGTATTAACTCAAAAGTCCAAGTCCATAGTCTAAAATAAGGCAGGTCCTTTCCACCTATGACCCTGTGAAATCAAAAGCAAGTTAGTTACTTCCTAGATACAGTAGGGGTACAGCTGTTCCAAAAGGGAGAAATTGACCAAAACCAAGGGGCTACAGGCACCATGCAAGTCTAATATACTGTAGGGTAGTCAAATCTTTTTTTTTTTTTTTTTTATACTTTAAGTTCTAGGGTACATGTGCACAACATGAAGGTTACGTATGTATACATGTGCAATGTTGGTGTGCTGCACCCATTAACTCGTCATTTACATTAGGTGTATCTCTTAGTGCTATCCCTCCCCGCTTCCCCCACCCCAACACACACAGGTCCCGGTGTGTGATGTTCCCCTTCCTGTCTCTGAGTGTTCTCATTGTTCAATTCCCATCTATGGGTGAGAAAATGCCATGTTTGGCTTTTTTTGGCCTTGCGATAGTTTGCTGAGAATGATGTTTTCCAGCTTCATCCATGTCCCTACAAAGGACATGAACTCATCATTTTTTATGGCTGCATAGTATTCCATGGTGTATATGTACCACTTTTTCTTAATCCAGTCTATCATTGATGGACATTTGGGTTGGTTCCAAGTCTTTGCTATTGTGAATAGTGTCACAGTGAACATACGTGTGCATGTGTTTTTATAGCAGCATGATTTATAATTCTTTGGGTATATGTACCCAGTAATGGGATGGCTGAGTCAAATGGTATTTCTAGTTCTAGATCCTTGAGGAATCACCACAGTCTTCCACAATGGTTGAACTAGTTTACAGTCCCATCAACAGTGTAAAAGTGTTCCTATTTCTCCACAGCCTCTCCAGCACCTGTTGTTTCCCGAATTTTTAATGATCGCCATTCTAACTGGTGTGAGATGGTATCTCATTGTGGTTTTGATTTGCATTTCTCTAGTAGCCGGCAATGATGAGCATTTTTTCATATGTCTGCTCTTTTGAGAAATGTCTTCTTTTGAGAAATGTCTGTTCATATCCTTTGCCCACTTTTTGATGGGGCTGTTTGTTTTTTTCTTGTAAATTTGTTTGAGTTCTTTGTAGATTCTGGATATTAGCCCTTCGTCAGATGAGTAGATGGCAAACATTTTCTCCCATTCTGTAGGTTGCCTGTTCACTCTGATGGTAGTTTCTTTTGCTGTGCAGAAGCTCTTTAGTTTAATTAGGTCCCACTCTTCAATTTTGGCTTCTGTTGCCATTGCTTTTGGTATTTTAGACATGAAGTCCTTGCCCATGTCTTAAAGCTCCAAAATGATTTTCTTTGACTTCATGTCTCACATCCAGGACATGCTCATGCAAGAGGTGGGTCCCCATGGTCTTGAGCAGCTCTGCCCCTGTGGCTTTGCAGGGCACAGCTGCCCCTCCTGGATGATTTCATGGGCTGGTGTTGAGTGACTGGCTTTTCTAGGCACACGGTGCAAGCTGTCAGTGGATCTACCATTCTGGGGTCTGGAGGATGGTGGCCAACTTCTCACAGCTTCACTAGGTAGTGCCCCAGTGGGGACTCTGTGTGGGGGCTCGCATCTCACATTTTCCTTCTACACCACCCTAGCAGAGATTCTCCATGAGAGTTTCATTCCTGCAACACACCTCTACATGGACATCCAGCCATTTCTATACATCCTCTGAAATCTAGGTGGAGGTTCCCAAATCTCAGTTCTTGATTTCTGTGCACCTGCAGGCCCAACACCACATGTAAGCCACCAAGGCTTGTTGCTTGCACCCGTTGAAGCAATGGCTTGAAATCTACGTTGGCCCCTTTTAGCCATGCCTGGGATGCGGGGCACCAAGTCTGGAGAGTGCACAAAGCAGCAAGGTCCTGGGCCAGGCCCATGAAACCTTGTGTTCTTCCTAGGTCTCCAGGCTTTTGATGCGAGGGACTGCTGTGAAGACCTCTGATGTGCCCTGGAGACATTTTCCCCGTTGTATTGGTAATTAACATTTGGTTCATGGTTACTTATGCAAATTTCTACTTCCAGCTTGAATTTCTCCTCAGAAAATGGGTTTTGCTTTCCTATTGCATCATCAGGCTGGAAATTTTTCCAAACTTTTATGCTCTGCTTCCCTTTTAAACATAATTTCCAGTTACAAACCATATCTTTGTGAATACATAAAACTGAGTGCTTTTAACAGTACCCAAGCCACTATTTGAACACTTTACCGCTTAGAAATTTCTTCCACTAGATGCCTTAAATCACCTCTCTCAATCCCAAAGTTCCACCAATCTCTAGGGCAGGGGCAAAATGCTGCCAGCCTCTTTTCTAAAACATAGCAAGAGTCACCTTTATTTCAGTTCCCAACAAGTTCCTGTCAGCATTTTGATCAAAGTCATTGCCATTCAGCAAGTCTCTAGGAAGTTCCAAACATTCCCACATCTTCCTGTCCTCTTGTGAGCCCTCCACACTGTTCCAACCTCTGCCTGTTACCCAGTTCCAAGGTCGTTTTTACATTTTTGGGTATGTTTGCAGCACCACCTCACTCTTGGTACCAATTTACTGTATTAGTCTGTTTTCATGCTGCTAATAAAGACATACCTGAGACTGGGACATTTATAAAGGTAAGAGGTTTAATGGACATCAGTTCCACATGCTGGGGAGGCCTCACAATCATGGCTGAAGGTGATGAGGAGCAAAGTCACGTCTTCTATGGTGGCGCAAGAGAGCTCGTTTAGGGAAGTGCCCTTTACAAAACCATCAGACCCTCGGGAGACCAATTCACTATCACGAACACAGCACAGGAAAGACCCACCCTCTTATTCAGTTACCTCCCATTGGGTCCCTCCCATGACCTGGAAATTGGGGAGCTACAATCAAGATGAGATTTAGGTGGGGTCACAGCCAAACCATTCAGGTCCCCACGGGAACGAATGTCCCCCGGTAGACATCTGTCTCAGGTGGACATCAGGCCACATATATATAACCCAACCGCAAGGGTACCTTAAGCTCTGGGTGAAGGCCCAGCCACAGGTAATACAAGGCCCAGGTGGACATCAGGCCCCGGTGGACCCCCCACAGCTCAAGTACACACAAGGCCTCCCCCCTGCCATCACATCAGGCCCAGGTAGAAACCCCAGTTCCCAGGTGGACACCAGGCAACTTGATGAACACACGACCCATGTGGTCACCAGGCCACAGCTGGACACCTGCCCATGAACAGCAGACCCTAGGTGTATACCTCATCTGCGGTGTGCATCAAGCACTGGGTTTGACACCAGGTCCGCTGAAATCTGGCCCTCAGCTGAACATCAGATCCCAGATGTCACCCAGGCCCCGCTAAACTCAAGTATTAGGTGGACATCAGGCCTCAGGTGGAATATTCTAGGCCCTTTGGGGAACCATCAGGCCCTGG
>NC_044567.1:2308837-2348217 GCF_007565055.1 Rhinopithecus roxellana | reverse complement strand
CAGGGATATTGGTCTAAAATTCTCTTTTTTGTTGTGTCTCTGCCAGGCTTGGTGTCAGGATGAGGTTGGCATCATAAAATGAGTTAGGGAGGATTCCCTCTTTTCTATTGATTGGAATAGTTTCAGAAGGAATGGTAACCAGCTCCTCGTTGTACCTCTGGGAGAATTCAGCTTTGATCTATCTGGTCCTGGGACTTTTTTTGGTTGGTTAGGACTATTACTTATTGCCTCAATTTCAGAGCCTGCTGTTGGTCTATTCAGGATTCAAACTTCTTCCTGGTTTAGTCTTGGGAGAGTGTACAGTGTCCAGGAAAGTATCCATTTCTTCTAGATTTTCTAGTTGCATTTGCGTAGCGGTGTTTTTAGTATTCTCTGATGGTAGTTTGTATTTCTGTGGGTCGGTGGTGATATCCCCTTTATCAATTTTTATTGCGTCTATTTGATTCATCTCTCTTTTCTTCTTTATTAGTCTTGCTAGCAGTTATCAATTTTGTTGATCTTTTCAAAAAACCAACTCCTGGATTCATTGATTTTTGGAGGATTTTTTGTGTCTCTATCTCCTTCGGTTCTGCTCTGATCTTAGTTATTTCTTGCCTTCTGCTAGCTTTTGAATGTGTTTGCTCTTGCTTCTCTAGTTCTTTTAATTGTGATGTTGGAGTGTCAATTTTAGATCTTTCCAGCTTTCTCTTGTGGGCATTTAGTGCTATAAATTTCCCTCTACACACTGCTTTAAATGTGTCCCAGAGATTCTGGTATGTTGTATCTTTGTTCTCATTGGTTTCAAAAAACATCTTATTTCTGCCTTCATTTCGTTATTTTCCCAGTAGTCATTCAGGAGCAGGTTATTCAAATGGCCTTCTTTGTCTCTTTTAATCTTTGATGGTTTAAAGTCTGTTCTATCAGAGACTAGTATTGCAACCCCCTGCTTTTTTTTTTTCCATGTAGTTGAGCGGTTTTGATTGAGTTTCTTAATCCTAAGTTCTAGTTTGATTGCACTGTGGTCTGAGAGACAGTTTGTTATAATTTCTGTTCTTGTACATTTGCTGAGGAGTGCTTTACTTCCAATTATGTGGTCAATTTTGGAATAAGTGTGATGTGGTGCTGAGAAGAATGTATATTCTGTTGATTTGGGGTGGAGAGTTCTGTAGATGTCTATTAGGTCTGCTTGCTGCAGAGATGAGTTCAATTCCTGGATATCCTTGTTAACTTTTTGTCTCGTTGATCTGTCTAATGTTGACAGTGGGGTGTTGAAGTCTCCCATTAGTATTGTATGGGAGTCTAAGTCTCTTTGTAAGTCTCTAAGGACTTGCTTTATGAATCTGGGTGCTCCTGTATTGGGTGCATATATATTTAGGATCATTAGCTCTTCCTGTTGAATTGATCCCTTTACCATTATGTAATGGCCTTCTTTGTCTCTTTTAATCTTTGATGGTTTAAAGTCTGTTCTATCAGAGACTAGTGTTGCAACCCCCTGCTTTTTTTTTTTTTTTTTTTTTTTTTTTTTGTTCTCCATTTGCTTGGTAGATCTTCCTCCATCCCTTTGTTTTGAGCCTATGTATGTCTCTGCATGTGAGATGGGTCTCCTGAATACAGCAGACTGATGGGTCTTGACTCTTTATCCAGTTTGCCAGTCTGTGTCTTTTAATTGGACCATTTAGTCCATTTACATTTAAGGTTAATATTGTTATGTGTGAACTTGATCCTGCCATTATGATATTAACTGGTTATTTTGCTCGTTATTTGATGCAGTTTCTTCCTAGCCTCGATGGTCTTTACATTTCGGCATGTTTTTGCAATGGCTGGTACCAGTTGTTCCTTTTCATGTTTAGTGCTTCCTTCAGGGTCTCTTGTAAGGCAGGCCTGGTGGTGACAATATCTCTAAGCATTTGCTTGTCTGTAAAGGATTTTATTTCTCCTTCACTTATGAAACTTAGTTTGGCTGGATATGAAATTCTGGGTTGAAAATTCTTTTCTTTAAGAATGTTGAATATTGGCCCCCCACTCTCTTCTGGCTTGTAGAGTTTCTGCCGAGAGATCTGCTGTTAGTCTGATGGGCTTCCCTTTGTGGGTAACCCGACCTTTCTCTCTGGCTGCCCTTAAGATTTTTTCCTTCATTTCAACTTTGGTGAATCTGGCAATTATGTGTCTTGGAGTTGCTCTTCTGGAGGAGTATCTTTGTGGCGTTCTCTGTATTTCCTGAATTTGAATGTTGGCCTGCCCTACTAGGTTGGGGAAGTTCTCCTGGATGATATCCTGAAGAGTGTTTTCCAACTTGGTTCCATTTTCCCCCTCACTTTCAGGCACCCCAATCAGATGTAGATTTGGTCTTTTTACATAATCCCATACTTCTTGCAGGCTTTGTTCATTTCTTTTTCTTCCTTTTTCTTTAGACTTCTCTTCTCGCTTCATTTCATTCATTTGACCCTCAATTCCTGATACTCTTTCTTCCAGTTGATCGAGTCGGTTACTGAAGCTTGTGCAATTGTCATGTATTTCTCGTGTCATGGTTTTCATCTCTGTCAGTTCGTTTATGACCTCCTCTGCATTAATTATTCTGGTTATCAATTCTTCCACTGTTTTTTCAGGATTTTTAGTTTCTTTGCGCTGGGTACGTAATTCCTCCTTTAGCTCTGAGAAGTTTGATGGTCTGAAGCCTTCTTCTCTCATCTCATCAAAGTCATTCTCCATCCAGCTTTGATCCGTTGCAGGCGATGAGCTGCGTTCCTCAGTTGAAAATGCAGAAATCACCTGTCTTCTGAGTCGCTTGCACTGGGAGCTGGAGACTGGAGCTGTTCCTATTCGGCCATCTTGCTCTGCCCCCTCCCCCAGTAAGCAGTAATATTTTGAAAGGGATCTTTTTTTCTGAGCAGTAGGCCTCAACAGTGAGCTTAAAATATTCATCAAGCCATGCTGTAAGCAGATGCACTGTCATCCAGGCTTTGTTGTTCCATTTATATAGCACAGACAGAATTGATTTCACATAATTCTTAAGGGCCCCAGGATCTTCAGAATGGTCAATGAGCACTGTCTTCAACTTCAAGATACCAGCTGCATTCGACCCTAACTGAAGAGTCACTCTATACTTTGAAGCTTTGAAGCCAGACATTGACTTACCCTCTGTATCTGTGAAAGTCCTAGATGGCACCTTCTTCCAATAGCAGTTTGCTTCATCTGCATTGAAGATCTGTTGTTTAGTGTAGCCACCATCAATTATCTTAGCTAGATCTTCTGGATAATTTGCTGCAGCTTCTACATTAGCACTTGCTGCTTCACTTTGAACTTTTATATTGTGGAAATGGCTTCTTTCTTTAAACCTCATGAACCAACCACTGCTAGCTTCCAACTTTTCTTCTGCAGCTTCCTCACCTCTCTGTTTCCATAGAATTGAAGAGAGTTACAACCTTGCTCTGGATTAGGCTTTGCCTTAAGGGAATGCTGTGATTGGCTTGACCTTCTATCCAGACTGCTCAAACTTCCTCCACATCAGCAATAAGGCTGTTTCACTTTATTTTCATTCATGTGTTCATGAGAGTAACATTTTTAATTTATTTCAAGAATTTTTCCTTTGCATTCACAACTTAGCTAACTGGTACAAGATACCTAGCTTTTGGCCTATCTTGGCTTTCAACATGCCTTCCTCAGTAAGCCTAATCATTTCTAGCTTTTGCTTTAAAGAGAGAGACATGTGACTCTTCCTTTCACTTGAACATTTAGAAACCATCGTAGGGTTATTAACTAGTCTAATTTCAACATTGCTGTGTCTCAGGGAGTAGAGAGACATGAGCAGAGGAAGAGAGATGGGTTAATGGCTGGTCAGTGGGGCAATCAGAACACACACATTTATTAAGTTCTTACATGGTGTAGTTTGTGCCTCCCAAAAACAATTACAATGGTAACATCAAAGATCATTGATCATCATTACAGAATAATAATAATGAAAAAGTTTGAAATATTGCAAGAATTATCAAAATGTGATGCAGAAATATAAAGTGAGAACATGTTGGAGAAACGGTGCTGATAGACTGTCACTGTAACAAATCTTCAGTCTGTTAAAAACACAATACCTGTGAAACACAGTTAAGCAAAGCACAATAGCACAAGGTAGGCCCGTATAGATTTATACTTCAAGCCAACTTTCCTTCCATACCAAGGGAAAACCAGATATATTCCAGATGTTCCTCCCACTGGGGTGACTTCCCTTTATCACAGTTCTTAAGGGCATGCCTGGTAGAATTGCACTGCCATGCAGGAGCCATCATCCACTTCCAGCCAGCACCAATATACTATGGACATCCATTTCAACGCTGGGCCTCTGGTTATTCTTTCTCTATTAATTGGTCACTTCAAATGTTCCATAAGGGGCCAGGCACGGTGGCTCACACCTGTAATCGCAGCACTCTGAGAGGTCAAGACAGGCAGATCACCTGATGTCAGGAATTCAAGACCAGCCTGAGCAACATGGCAAAACCCCCATCTCTACTAAAAATACAAAAAATTAGCCAGGCATGTTGGCATGCTCCTGGAGTCCCAGCTACTCAGGAGGCTGAGGCAGCAAATCACTTGAACCTGGGAGACAGAGGTTGTAGTGAGCTGAAATCGTGCCACTGTGCTCTAGCCTGGGTGACACAGTGAGACTCCATCTCAGAAAAAAAAAAAAAAAATGTTCCATAAGGTTGTAGCTATGGGTTGAGGGTGTGGTGGCAAAGGAGTAGTAACTGATACCATGGGAATCTAAGCCACCTGTTCCTGGAATTTATTTGTGCGTTCTGGATCTGCCATATCCATTTAACATACTGCCTGTGTCCAATTTTATTGTTTAGTGGATCAGAGAATATCCAGTGCATGATGGGTGTTTCAGGTCACAGTTACTGGGTGTCTTTTGGTTGGGCATGCAGTTTCTGCAGAGTGTGTTAGCAATCCAAGAACTGATTTTCATAGTTATTGGCAAAGATGGACAGGCTTACTCCAAATCCCTAGGAGTCTGTGCTATAATTCTCCCATTGGGTCTTAGTTGAGGCTCTATAAAGCATCTCTGTCTGTCAGAAACATTTTAGTTACTATTGGAACTGATAGGTCACAAGGCACAAGTGTCAGGGTAGCTTACACAGTGGTCTGGATCTGTTTTATGGTTTCTTGCTCCAGGACTTATTCAAAACTACAGCTTTATAAATTACCTGATGAATATATTAATGTGGTAGATATTTGCCTGCAAAATCTAAAGGAACCCATCAAGTACTATGCTTCTTTCTTCATGGCGGGCAGTTCAAGATACAGAGTCTTTTCTCTCACTTACAGGAGGATATCCTGACATAACCTAGGCCCATGGCCTTCTTTACAGATTTTTCTGTCTTCCGAAGTTTCATGGCGTTTATCTCTCATCTTCTGGAATGCATATGTCTTATTAATACATTTACGGTATGTGATACTTCCTGTCCACCAGATCTAATTAGCATAATGACCAGAATCATGTTCTGTAGGATAGCAAGATGCTTAAGATCCTGCAATATTATATTGTATTATGACAGAGAGCAGGAGATTGACATGACTCTGAGGAAAGACTGTGAAAGTGCACTGCTGACCCTTCCAGCTGAAAGTAAACCTTTTGATTTGCTTCTGATTATCTTTACTGATGTATATACAAAAAGAAAAAAACTATAAAACAACAATGTGAATGTAAATTGTGCATTTGAAGATCATTAAAGTGATAAATTTCATATTTAAAAAAATAGAAAATATCTGCTAGGTCAAGAGCTGCATACCAGGTGCCAGAAGATCTGTTGACTTTCACCAGTAAATAGTCCACCTTCAGAACAGCAGCTTGAATTGGAGTTACCACATGATTAAGTTTGAAATAATCCACAGTCATCCTCAAAGACCCACATAGCTTTTTTACCAGCAAAGCAAAACATGTTCATTAAAGGATGATGCCATAGGAATAACCACCCGCTGCCTTTTAGAAGTTCTTAGTGGATGAAATATGTCTGAAATTCCCTTATAGAAAGTCAGTTTTGAGGAACCCTTTTTGGTCCATCTTAACCTAATAGCTATCACTCCACAGATCAGATAACCAATATGGAGATTATGCTGGTTACTAAGCATTTCTAAGTTGTACTGTATAGTCTGGTGCAGGGATAACAGTAGGTTAGGTTTCTTATTTTATTGAACCCACAGTGAGATAAGTTTGAGTCAGGAGTCCATCTATCCCCTAACATTCATAAGTCCTCACTCTTGCCAGTGAACTCCAAGGCATTGTGGAACGTTAGAGATTAGAATCAGCTCAAAGTCAGTGTCTAAGAATACCCAAATGTTCTGCTTATTTCTTTGTTGTCAAGTGCAGTCACTCTGGTTAATGGATGCTAGTTTCTTGGGGAAAGACATGAAGAAATATTTACAGCATATACATGTGGTAACACTCAAGGGCCCTTTCCCAAAGGGACCCAACTTTTGCCTCAATTGGAAGACTCCAAGTCTTTTTGAACTGACTTATGTCTGATAATAGGGTAAGAGACTATGAAACCCTATTACAATGTCTTGATTTCTTTTTTTGCCCACTAAACTTAGAATACTTCCACTTTTACACTTCAGTTAGCACTTTGGCAGACTGTCTATCCATTCTATTCCTTTACATCCCTGATCAATTTGCCATCATTTAGACCCATGTGAGTAAAAATATAGATCACCCCTGTCTTAGTCTATTTAAGCTGCTGTGACAAAATAATATAGATTTGGCATCTTATAAACAACAGAAATTTATTTTTCATAGTTTTAGAAGTTGGGAAGTCCAAGGTCAAGGTGCCAGCAGATTCAGTGTCTGGTGAGGGCCAGGCTTCATAAACAGCTCCTTCTTGCTGTGTCCTCACATGGCAGAAAGGGTGAGAGGTCCTCTCTCAGGCCTCTTTTATAAGGGCACAATCCCATTCATGAGGACTCCCCCCTCATGACCTGTTCACCTTCCAAAGGCCCTATCCTAGTACCATTACCTTGGGGGCTAGGATTTTAACATTTAAATTTGGGGGAGACAAACATTCAGACCATGACACCCTTTATTCCAGCAGTATATAATGATAATTTTGTACAAACATGTTTTTGATGGCTAAGCATCACCACCAGGGCTCTACCATACCAACACCCATTATTCCCACTGAAATCAGGGAACTCAACTTCATTGCAACATCTGCCCACCGTGATCTCTGACCTATGGCAGATAGCCACAACACTTTCAATTAATTCTGATGCTCTCCTGAGCAATGCAGTTTTATATCTTAAGGAAAGGGATGTCCTCTAGGACTTCCTGGGATGGTTAAGCAGTGACTGAGCAAGCTGCTCATGTTAAGTTCATTCCACCAGTCCCGTCTCTTGAGCCTTTAGACTCCTTTCTCTATATTATTGATTTTAGGATTCTCCTATTTGAATATGATCTATGAATTAGAACTTGTTTGAAATACATAACCCCAGGCTCACCCTAGTCCTACAGAATCAGAATCTGCATTTCAACAAGATCATCAGGTGATTCTTCTGCATGTTAAATTTTGAGAAACCATGCTGTAAGTCATTGTTGAATCCAGGCTTCAGTTAAGTATCACATCATAACTGTCTGAGTCAATATGTTACATCTAGAATTCCAGGTGACTGCTCCAATATTAATTAATTCTGCCTGATCTGATCTTTTATTCCATCTTCCTGGGTCCTACTCCTTCAGAATTTACTCCCATTCTGCCTGAGGGAAAACAAACACATTAAAACATGAGCTGGCTGGGAGAAAGCTAGAGGCAGAGTTACTCATAGGGTATGCAAGGTGCTGGGCAGACATATTTTGTCTACATAAACAATTCCATTTAAAAATATATTGTCAAAATCATGGGCACATGTGAGTTGAAATAATTTATAATATATGCATAACTCTTTGGAACCTGTTTCTATTGAAACAACGTAGATCTCCTTGCCTCTGCAGTTCCCTAAAACCATTTATCAATTAACACAGGTTGCATCATTACTCGTGGCATTGCATCATGTATCATACTGTCCATGAATACTGGTTTCCAATGACTCTCAAAAGTTGCAGTTGTGCATCATTCGTGATGACCACAAATGCAAGCTCTTCCAGTGCATGCAAGATGTGAATGACAATTTGTTTTCTGGTCATTGTTAAGCTTATCATTCAGAATTTAATAGTATAAACATAGAACAGGGCTTCTTCCAATCACATCTTGAACTCTTTAGGGCATAATCACTACAGCCTAAATGTGGTCTCATTCAATGTTGAACGTACCTCTGCCCTCAACACAGCATCACTGCGAGGGAGAATAGGCAAAAGACCTATGGGAAGAGTGAGAAGGGGGGCACTGTTTGTGTATGAAATGTCTGTTCTTCCAATTCGCATTTCTTAATACCGACCTGAAGAGCACAATGACACACCTTCCTAGATGGTTACTCCTGATCTAAAACTACATCATCCCTACAGACTCCCTCCCCACAAGCCCTGCCCTGGCCCACCCACAAGCTGCACTTCAACTTCAGTGCTTATGGCTCTAGCTGTCAGGATCTTTGCTTATTTGTGCTACCTAAAGCCTTCCTTGTTTTTTTCTTCTGAACTCAACTCTGTTTTTAAAGTTTTTAGTGTATATTATCTAGAATTCCCAGGTAATTGTTGTGGGAGAGGTGTATTGTCTCAACCTACGAGGTTTCCAAAACCAAAGTCCTCACTATCTTTCTATTTCAAATAAATTCAACTTAATTCATTTCAATTTATCATGCATATATTGAGAACCTAAAATGTATCAAATCATTACCAGACCTTGGAGATCAAGAGCTAAGACTCAATTCATGCTTTTAAGAAATGTGCAGTCTCATGGAAAAGGCAAGCATATTTAAAAATTATAACACAATTTGGTAATTTCATGTCCATTTTACATAATAAGTAGTGGGAGGGACAGACTGAAAGGAGACAGGGCAAGAGGCCAGGGACCAGTATTATACAGTGATTATTTGACTAAGATATTACAGGGTCCATAATAGTGTTTGCATGTGAGAATTCTTCCCTGACATTTCTCAAGAAATTTATATTTTTCTAAGTCCCGGATTTTAGAAAAATCAGTCAAGAAATCAGAAAAATGAAAGTATTATAATTCTCCTGTGAGAATTAGAGCTTAACAATTAACAAAGAGACATTACTGGCTAAAAGGAACCTAATGACATCATGCCAAAAGTAAGAATAGGAACCCTGAGCCACAGAGACAAGTATTAAGGTTGACATAGCTGAAAACCAGACAGAGGCATGTGAGAAAGAGAAGCAGTCACAGCCCAATCAGTCTTGCTTAGGGCTGTGGCCATGGAGTCAGTGTGTATTGGTAGCTCCATCTGCTGGTAATCAGTCACTCTTGCAAATGAAATAAATATTAATAAGATTATACATACAGTATATGTTATATAAGTCCTATAAGTAGTATGCCAAGAAATACAAGTTGTGGAAGCAAAATAAATCCCTAAATGGACAATTTTGTCATGCAAATCCATGTGGGTGATGGTAACCTTGTTAGAAGATATGAGTGTCATGTTATTGGAGTATTGCCCGAATTGTTGACGTTTTCTAGTGTTTACATATCTACTATTCATTGATGTTCTTTTCAAGTACGTTGACCGACCCAAAAAAAAACTACAAAGAGAATAAATTGATGTTGTTTTATAATGTTCTAGTAAGAAATCAGAAACTGATCTAAAATCTGAATTATCAAACATAATATATTTTTCAATGGACAAATGAAAACCAAAACAAGCAGATAAAATATTTTCATTGCTAAAAAAGGAAATGAACTTATTTGAAGGAACACGTTCCCTGACTCCCAATTTGAAGATGCTTTTGAACACATCTTTAACCAATCAATTCAATGAATGTAACACAAGATGAAAGACATTTTTCTACATTTGGAATATTTGTCCTAATATTGTCCAAAACTATTTGACAGTGAAATTCATGCCTATGTGTCTTACAATTTTATTTTAAGGGTAATTTTTAAAATATTTAATATTTGTTGTATTATCACTCAATGTGTCAATAATCTTTACTTGGCTTGATTTTGTGTTTATTTTCTCTTCTAATGTTTTCTGTTGTCAAATGTGTATATTAGTTAGAGGCCATTTTTACATGTTATTGAAATCCATAATTGTGTCACAATATTTTGGTTCATAGTAATAGTAGCAAAGCATTTATCCTACCTCTTTTTCTTTCTGTACAGAAAGCCTCTCAACTTTTTGTATAACCCTATTACAGAAAAATTCTTCATTATTTATGATTATGACCAATTTTTATTTTTTAAAAAACACATAATATGTTACACTAAATACAGAATAACTTACGAGTTTGCAAATTACTAGGCATTCCATTTCTTGTTTCTGCATCACGAAAGTTAATATCCATCAGGAATTTGGAAGCAGTGGCCAGTACTAAGACAGCCACAGTGGAAATGAAGAGGAAAGAAAAAACTAAAGAGGTATTTAAGAGGTAGGATTGCTATAATTGAATGGCTGATGAGATGTGAGGAATAGGAGAGAAAGAGGAATCTAGACTAACTTCTAAGCATCTGGTTTTGTCGACTGGGTTGGTACAGGTTTCAGGAAAAAAGGCAGGGGGTGGTAGTAGTAGTGTTGCTCTTTTGAAATCCATTCTTGATCCCACAGCAAGAGGGGTGGTAGTGAGAGGCCTTAGCTCAGCTGAGATTGTCACAGCACATAAAGTTTAAGGAGCCCGGGTTACTTGGCTTGGGATGTCCTTGGGTGTTTGGAGCTTACTTAGCGCAGGGGTTTGTTCAGGAGTGGGAGGCTTGCCATTCATCCACAAATAGACGGGAGTTATAATCACGGGCATGTCAGTATTTGCTTCCAACTACATCAGACTTGTTTAACAGATCTCAAGTACAACAGAAGAGGTGGGTGTTTGGGAGCAATATGAGATAATTATTTTACAGCTTTCTCAGCCTTACCCATTATCTTACCCATTATCTTAGTCATTTTGGCAAACAAAACATGACAGCTGGTTGTGGCTTTTACCCTCTAAAACTTACACAGTTACAGATATATATATACTGTAAAAAGTAAAGGAGAAATGCCTTCTGGTTTTACTTAAGATTGAAACTAAAATTTCAGTGAGAAGGAGAAATCATTTTCTTTCTCCACTCCCTTTTCCTTTAGTTACAACAACATTTACACACACACAGAGGGAAAAGTTATGAAAATAAGTCAAGTAGAAAAAATACAGTACAGGTAATGACAAGAGATGAAGAGAGTTCAGCAGAACCACTGTGTCACATTAATACAAAACAGTCAGTCTGTGTGATACAAGAACCTCATTCTAACGATTTTTTAAAACTTGAGCCTTCGTGTCCTGTTCTAGTTCATACACTGAAGAGCTTAGAGGTAAAGGTGAAGGCTCCAGAGTCAGCCGAATTGAGGTTTGAATCCCAACACCACTGTTCTGGGCTACGTGGCCTTAGGTGAGCTATGCAATCCCTCTAAGCTTCAGTTTCCGTATGTGTGAAATGAGTCACCCTTGACTTCTCCCATTCTCTAACCTCTCCACCAGTCATCCACTAAACATTTCTTGTATCTGCTAACTTCTCTCCATCCCCACCCACTGCCATGTCCAAGTTATGGACATCTCATATGTGGACTGTTACAGCGGGTCTAGTTGTTCTCCCCACATCCATGTTGCTCTCTTGAAATCCATTATTGATCCTTCAGCCAGAGGCATCATTTGAAATCATAAACTGGATCATATCATTCTGCTACTTAAAACCCTGCGATATCTCCCCATTGCTTTTGGAGTTTACCACCACTACCACCTGACAATAGGGTGCCTACCAAAACACTCTCTGATCTCCCTCTTCAACCTCCATCTCCTCTACCCCATGCACTTTGACCATTAACCTCCTTTCATCCTTCAAGTCTCAGCTTAGAAGCCACTTTCTCAGGAAGTCTTTTTTCCTCCCCACCCCACACCCTACTTCCTGCCTCTGGGTGTTCCTACAACACAATGTACTTCTCTCATCATGTCACACATCACACTCAATGACAGTTAGCTATTCACTTGTCCATATTCCCAAGTAGACCGTAAGCACTTTAAGAGCAGTTACACGTTTATCTTGTTCATGTTGCATCCTCCACCATGTAGCACAGTACTTGGGGTACAGTAAGTGCTCAAAAATATTTGTTGTATGAATAAATAAGTGAATCAAACTTCTAATTTCCTGTGTTTCTAGCTGGGGTGTGGTCTCTCATCCTGGCCTTACTTCCTGCTTGGTGTGCTCACTTCATACTGGTTACCGATCATATGATACTGAATCTAGATTCCTAGTTGATATATATATATATAATATGTATATCTACAAATTAAATATAATATCTACGTAGTAGATAGATTATAATTACATAAACATAATTAATATACTTAATTGTTCTGTAATTAATTGATTAATTATTTGATTGACTTTGATTTCTTCATTCTTCCATTTCATCAGCCTTTGACCATCTTATTTTTATAGTAACTATAGCCGACAGGCAGTTTATTTCAATCTGATTTATGCATTCTGCCTTTTCTAATTTTTTAAAAATTTTTTAATAATTACTTCTTGTATCAGCCACAATTTTATCAGGAAAATAGAAGCCACTCTGTGTCTTCTACATATTAATCATTTTAAGACAAGAAAGTGAAGCTTCTGCAACCGTTAGGGAAGTGAAGGTCAAGGAGGCAATTGTTAACACTCTGCTTGGAGCACTGAAGCACATGATTTCCAGGAGCTCGCCTGGGAAACTGCAAAACTTATGAGCCTAGAAATGCTCTAGACATCTATCTCCTCTCAGAGCACAAAAGGCATTTCTCCAAAAGTTCATCTGAAAGCTACTTTGAGCCTTACATCTCTCCGTGCGCGTGCCTACAACTGCCTCTGGAGAATACTGGACTTGCCCTTCCTCCTTCCTCATATGAGTGCCTCCTCCTGGATGGTCTCTCCTGGAACCTCACAGAGAAGAGAATTCTGCAAATTACAACTACAGTCCTGGTTTCTCTTTCATGAAGCAGGGGGACATTAGAAGGGGTGTCAGGGATGTTCAGTTGACAACAAATAGCTCCACACACTTGTTCTATGCTCACTGAAAACAGTTATGTTAATGACACTTATGACAATAAACTTAATAAATATTTTGTTTGTACACTGGGTACCAATGCCCACTTTCCTGTAAAATAACAAATACTAAATGGTAATGCACATTTGGTGTGGTACATACAATGAATGTTATGACTGATGCTGAGCTGTTTGCAGTACTGTTTTATGACTCCTAAGTGCATAGATGAGTCACATCCTTTTGTCCTACACATAACCCATTAAAAGCAACAGACCTCTGCAGACCTGGGAAAAAACAGTGCAGTCTTGCACTCTTAGATTTCATTCCTGGCAAAGGTGCTATAAGTTAAAATGATGTAAGCTGAATCAGATTTTCCAGTAGAAACCAAGCCACATTCATTACCAACAGCTTAAAGACCAACTTCTTTATAGAAAATGACCACAGATGTCACAGTTAGCTAAATGCAAATGGTATATCTGTACACAAGTCAATGTAAGGCTTTACAAAATGTATAGACATAGAATAGGGCAATACAGAAGTCAATCACTGAATTATAATAGCTATTTAAAATGCTGATATCTTTTAATGATTTTTGTTATATTTACCCGAATGAATAGCATTTGTTCAGGGACTCTTTGGGCACATTCTGAGAGTAATCTTTAAAAAGATCTGTAAGGAAACTTAGGAATGTGTGATATGTTTTGAGAAATAAACCCAGGGATGTGTGTGCTTGCTAGTGTCCATCTGCTTATAGTCCCCAAATGTACAAAGCAACAAATAACTGGCCACTAGGCATTTGAATTCTCACTTTTGCTTTCTGAACTGCTGGCACATAAGTACTAGCTACTTACTACCTTATACCTAAAAATTGCTTTTAAAATGCACAACTTAACCTCCATTTTCACTGAAATTTCTGACATTTTATCCCCTATTACATAGTTACAAAGTGTCAGGAGCTCTCAGTTCCTGGCCTAGAACAGAAGCCAGGTCCACTAATATATATGAGTGGGTCTGGCTGATTAGGTTGATTATATAGGTTGATTTTCTTCTGAGTCCAGAAGTAATCCTTTTGCAGCCATAGTAGAATTGAATCCTCTAATAGAGAAATGCTACTTTCCGTTTTTTGAAAAAACTCTGAGTGACTAGTTAGAATACTTGTAAGTTAAAAGCAGTTTCTTTTCCCCCATAAGTGTACTGGAATGTAGAGATCCAAATTCATAGTCTTCTCCAGAAGTCATTAGTTTGCTCTAAACCTTTCTGGGATTTCTGTTTGTGAACTGCCTTTTAAATAATCATAATCCAGGTGATCCATGTCAATCACTTTACTTTCACAAGATAGTTTTCATTTGTCTGCAACCTTTCTTTTCTTCCTCAGTCTCTCTCCTCTCTTCCACTTAATCTGCTGAAATCCAGGTTTTCCTTCTCTGTTACCTTCATACTGGCTCCAGACAGGAGGCATTCTTAAGTGCTCGGAGTGGGTACCAAAGCAGGGATAGTGGAGCCCAGCTGAGGCTGCCTGGGCAGGAAGCAGCACATCATCAGGAAGCAAACTCCAGGCCACATATAAAAAACATCACACTCAGAGAATGTCTGTGTTCCCAAAGTCACACACCAGGCAAGTTTTATGAAGTCTCTGGGAACATCTGTGTTTCCATCTGTGAAATGAGTGTGAAGAGTTAACCTTTCTTCCTTCTCTAACCTTTCTTCTTTCTCCAGCTGTATGGTGTGTATTGTTTGCTTGCTGAAAGAATACAGTAGTTACAACTTACTAAACCACTAAAATGAAAATAGTTGCCAGATCGTAGTGCAAATTTAGATAGAGACAGCAAATGTAACATGTTCATTTAAATTCTAATGCTATATGCAAAGGTGAAGAGATTGGGAGTAATTGGATGCATCCTAGAAGTGGAATTTCTGGAAACACATGAATAATGACAGAAAGAGAGTGAACTTGGCAGTGCCTTAATTCAAGTGGCCAAGTACTGTACGGTTCTGGAAAACACTGGTCCTCATTATGTGAGCTCTTCCCATCTGCCTTTGACTTCCTCCTGCACCACCTGCCTCCTCCCAAATGCCATGCTCCCAAATGTCCTGTTGACCTCCTGGAATTCTCTCCAGCATGGAACCTTTCCTAATCAACTGGCTACAGATAGTGATTTGTCCTGCTCAGAGCACTTGTCAGGATCTAAAGCCACAACACTTGCCCCACCCCAAGTACACTAAAAGTCACTAACCCAAGACCAAGATGTAATCTCAATATTTGATTCAATTCTCTTGAAAGTTGCCCAGATTTTCCCATTATCAATATATACTGTTTGATTTAGATTATGCGCTCTTAAAGGGAAGGGACCACATTTGTTATTTTGTCTGATTTGGCTCTGAATTTCTGCATTTAGCAGGTAAACTTTGTATTAACTCTTGAAGTAAAAGACAGCATCAGGCTTAATAAAAGTTGATCCCAGCACATATCATATTCCAAAATTACAGTTGGCAGATGATCTCCACAGATGTTCCTGCTGTCATACTCTGTAAATGCAAGGAGGACCAAGGTCACCTGTGGATGGGTGGGTGGAGCTGCCTGCCCAGGGTTGTAGTCCAGGCTCCTCTGTTGGAGCTATTCTTCATGGTCTTCCTCACAAGAAATAAGGTGTCCACCTGTATTCATACGGGTCTTCCTTCCCAGCTTTGGCTGTGCTTTGAAGATTGTTCACAAAGGGATGAACCCAATCACCTCTCCTGTCTGAGAAGCTGAGGTTGACACCAACTCCCTTGCAGGTAGAAAAGAGGCCAATTGGAGAGAGTCCCTATTCTGCGATTGGAGAACAGGAGCCCAGGGAGATACACAAGGACTCACTCTGGAATTACAGTAACAAGACAGGAGAGTTGAAAATAACATGTGTAATAAGCCCAATCACCTAACCTGCTGGGAATGGATGGGTGGGTAGATAGATGGAGCTAGCAGGAGACCTTTGTCATTTAGGGCAACACCTTCATTTTATAGGAAACTGGAATCCAGAGACAAGTAGTGATGTGCTCTCTTATGCTACTGGGAGTCTCACTGTTTGAATTCCATGTGATCTTTTCTGCTTCTGCTAGAAATACAGTTAGGTTAATTCTCAACGACTTTCCTTTCAGAATCCTAGAGAGTCAAGGAACTGTAGGGCCACTATTACCTACTCCACAGTCACCAGTACCAGTCCCACATCCAAAGTCCCAAGAAATTAAGTAAGCAAATAAACACATAAGTACATTTCAACTAAACGTATAATCACAAGGTATATATTTTAAATTCTCAGGCTGATGGGGTCATTAAATAATCTAGAAAAAAGAAACTAAGCCAAAACAAATGCTATAAAATACGACTGGAATAACTGACTGACTATAAGAAAGATAAAGGAATCCCAGATTTCATATCCATAAAACCCAGATGAGTATCTCATTGATGTAAACAAAGTGTGTGTGTGTGTGTGTGTGTGTGTAGATAGATAGATCCTCTTCTATAGATGTTTTGAGTAACCACTATAAAGAAGACATGTGACACTCCAATATCCTAGGGAAGTGGGCTATGGTTGCATTTACTGGGCAGACTGTCTAGATAAACATTGTAGTAACTGAGGTGCTTGTGCTGTCGGGGCAAGGCTGTAAAAGTTAGACTCTCCTCCTTCATACCACTAAACATCATAACCCCTAGTACTGACAGAAACCCCCTAAAACTGGGTAACAGAGAGCAGGAGCTACTATGAAACTCCCCCCAGTGATGTCAAGACTTCTTCCTGGAAGAAGACAGTGACTGATGTGGCTCTTCATCTGAGTCATTTAATGGTGTATGTACAGAAGCTGTTTCTCTCTGTTCTGCCTCTTAGGAGGGCATGCTGCCTATTGGAAACTGATTCCAGGCAGTGTGAGGAGTAAGGCCAGCTCATATAGGCACTTTAGAACCTCGGTCATCTCCTAGTGATTTACGGTGTTTTGTTTCTTCCTGGGACAGCGGGGTGCTCTGTAAATCAAGCCATTCTCAGTTTGTCAGCCCGCTGTCAGTGTTTGCTGAGTCCTCAAGTCAAAGGCAAATTGGAACAGTGTGGAGACTTTGGCAAAGGGCTTGTTACCCAGTGTTTGACCTCTCCATTTTGATGAAACAATTCTAGGGTGTGGTTGGCCCTAGGAATTATTCCTCTGACTCATATTCACTTTCCTTTTTTCACAGACTCAGAATGCACCACTCTGAGCACCTCGTAGCTCTGAGCAGAGAGAGGCCAAAGTTGGGGCAAAACCCTACTGGGGCCCACTCCCAAGACTGAGAAGACAAACAGGGAGGCATCTCTCCCAAGCCAATTTCTTTCATCACCCAAGGTTATTTAGGGACACCATTGCTGCACACTTCATGAAACCCAAACTGGTTCTAGCTCTCAGAGGTGGGAATAGACCTACTTAAGATCTATTAACAAAGAATTGATAATTAATCCAAGCAAAGAGATAGGTAGTAGGTTTGGTATTTACCCTTCCTGTTGGGAAGAGAAGCAAGGGGCCACTGCATCCTTAGAGACTTGGGCTAACAACAGGCAAGATCCTAGCCCCGAAAAGCAGTTGGACTGTTTCTGGGCATTGTGTTCCAGGCTTCATCTTTCATCATCTGATTCATCAGACATTAACTCTGTTGGCTCTTAGGGTACAAATGATGAAGACACAACAGCAACCTTCAAGCAATCCATAATTTAGAAGGGGAGGCAGACACCTAAACAGTTTCCATATAATCAATAGGTGTTAAGGCAGACTTATGCACAGAGTGCTATTTTTCTTTTCCCAAGAACACAGGTGGTAACACACACACACATGCTCTAGAACATAAGCTCAATATTGTTATATGTCTCCAGTCATGATTACAGTCCCAGGAATATTTCAGGTGGAGCAAGAGAAGCTCTACCAGCACTGAGAATTGAGAATCTGCACAAGGGCCTCCTGTGTTCTACCACTTTCTTGAAGGTGCTCCCACTTTCAACATTTCACAAGCACTAACTCACTCAGTCTGAAACAAAGAAAGTAAGTATACAAAACTCTGTAAAATACATAGCACGCTTCCTCCTTATGGGAGGCGTCCTTTGTCTCACACTCTCTGGAGAACAGAGAAGATGTGGTTGTCAGCTATCCACAGACCTGACCTTGGCTGACCTTCTGTAACTTTGAACAAAGCTATGCCTTTCTATTCCTGGGAATTCTTTGAATAGGATAAAATATTCGAATAGAAATGAGGTTTTATTGGAAAGTGAAGTTGGAGAGTATTAAAATGATGATGATGAGTGGCATTTATTCACTAATTTATGCATTCATTTGGTCTGTCTTCACAATTATATTTGGATGTCTGTTGTATGTTAATACATTGGTGCAAAAGTCACATATGTGTAGGTGGTAAAGTTGAATAAAATGTGCCTGACCTCAAAAAGTTACCCTCAGTGTGAAAAACTTGAGTTCATCAATTAACAAAAATTGAAAGAGGAATCACACAAGTGTGCTAATAGAAATATGTCAGGGTTCCAGCTTTTGGTTCTGTATGTAAGAAACTTAAAAGTTGCCATTCTGCAGCAACAAGTAAAAATTTGAACAAACTAAAAAACCAACAATTCTTCTTAGATCTATAAGAGAAATGAGGTCACAGGGCAAACTACTGCTCTCAAAATCGGAGAGCTAGACAGGCAGATACAAAGAGTCACAACTTCCCAGAGCAGAAACCCATGAGCAAACATCTGTGAGATCCAGCACCTGGAGAGGAAACCATGCATTGCTGGAGGCTGAGTATGGACAAGTTTAGGAGTTAAAAACACCAGGGAAACCCAGAAACAGGGGTCAGGGTGAGGGGCACACTTTTTGAGTTTTACCTGCAAGAGCTTGATCAGTTTCTCACGGTAAATATTAGGGGGAAAAAAATCTCCCTGTGTTCCTGGCAGAAGGAAAGAGAGGAATCATTTTGAAATATGCCAGAACACTCTGTTTTTTTTAACAAGATATGCCCTCGGGAGACACTATTTAACCAGAACCTAAACTGCAGGGGTTTTTATAAGAGTCTTACTGACCTAGGGGAAGGAAAATACCCAACTACAGCAAGCTCTAGCCTTCCCCATGGGAAAAGGAAAATACCCAACTCAAGCACACCCTAGTCATTCCTTCTCACGTAAGGGGAGTCCAGAGGGGACTGAGAAATATTTGTGAAGTTCATAGTCCAAAGGTGTAGGTTTCCTAAAAGACTAAGACCTAACCATAGACTATAGAATGCTTCTTCTACCCATGTACCTTACCATCACATTACTAAAGAATTATTTACAGCAGTTTCTTTAACCCAGTACATCATGTCCGGCTATCAAGAAAAAATTACAAAGCAATTGATACGGTTTGAAGAAACAGAGCTCCTGCCTCAGCTTCCTGAGTAGCTGGAACTACAGGCATGTATCGCCATGCCCAGCTGAGGCAGGAGGACTGTTTGAGCCCAGGAAGTCGAGGTTGCAGACAACCATATTCTGACACCACTGCACTCCAGCCTGGACGACAGAGTGAAGCCCTGTATCAAAAAGAAGAAAAGAAAGAAGTTGAGGAAGAAGAAAGAAGAAAGAGAAAAGAAGAAGAAGAAGAGAAGAAGAAGAAGAAGAAGAAGAAGAAGAAGAAGAAGAAGAAGAAGAAGAAGAAGAAGAAGGGGGAGGAGGAGGAGAAGAAAGAGAAGAAGAAGAGGAAGAAGAAGAAGGAGGGAGAGAAGGAGGAGGAGGAGGAAGGAGAACAAGAGGAAGAAGAAGAAGGAGAAGAAAGGGAAGAGGAGGAGAGGAGGAAGGAAGGAAGGAAAGAAGGAAGGAAGGAAAAAGGAAGGAGAAGGAGATGGGGGAGGATGAGGAGGAAGAGAAGGAGAAGAAGAAAAGAAGAAGAAGAAGAGGAAGAAGGAGAAGGAGAAGAAGGAGGAGGAGGAGGAAGAAGAAGAAGGAAAATATGAAGACGAAGAAGCGGAAGGAGAAGGAGAAGATGAAGGAAAAGCAGGAGGAGAAGAAGGAGGAGGAGGAAAAGGAGGAGAGGAAGGAAGGAAGGAAAGAAGGAAGGAAAGAAGGAGAAAAGGACAAAGAGAAATATGTGAACAATAGTTAACTGATAATTTTCCCAAAATTGATATCAGATACCAAACCACAGATCCATGAAGCTCATGAAACACCAAGCAGAACAAATGGGAAAAAAAAATTATATACCTAAGCATACCATATTCAAACTACAAAAAAAAAAAAAAAAATCAAAGAAAAGAGAAAATTCCTGAAAGAAACCAGAGGGAAAAAACAACTTATCTATAGGGTAACAGAGGTAAGAATTGTATTTGAATTCTCCTCAGAAATAATACAAGTAGGAAGAGAGTGGAGTGAAAGTTATTTAAAGTGGTGGGGGAGGGGAGAGAGAGAGAGAGACAGAGACAAAGAGAAACCCCACCAACCTAGAAATCTGTGAAGAAGAAATGTAAAGACCTTCTCAGACAAATTTGAGAGAATTTGTTGCCAGTAGACCTGCCTTACAAAAAACGTTAAGAAGTTCTTTAACATGAAAGAAACTTATATAGATCAGAAACTCAGATTTACATAAAGAAAGGCAGAGCATCAAAGAAGGAATAGATGAAGGTAAAATAAACCCTTTTATTTTTCTTCCTCAATTGATTAAACAGATAAGTTTGTTCAAAATCACAATAGCAACAACGTATTTGATTATGCATGCTTGTGCTTATGTACACATATATAAGTGAAATGAATGACGGCAAGATGCAGGGAACAGGGGAGAGAAATTAGAATTATGATTTTGTTATTATAAGGTACATTATCCATTAAAAACAGATTGTTAGAGTAGAAACAAAACCCAACTATGTGTTGTCTATAAGAAACGCATTTAAATAAAAAGACACATATAGATTAAAGGTAAATGGATGGAAAAAGATGTACCATGCTAATCCTAATCAAAAGGAAGTAGGAGTAGCTATGTTAATTTCAGACAGAACAGACTTCAAAGCAAGGAAAATTATCAGACATAAGAGGAGCATTATGCAATCATAAAGGGGTCAATTCTGCAAGAAGACATAACAATCCTTAACTTGCAGAGCACCAAAACAAGAGAGCTTCAAAATATATGAGGTGAAAATTGATAGAACTACAAGAAGAAATAGGTAAATCCACTGTTATAGTTGAAGACTTCAACACCCCTCTATTAGAAATGGGCAGATCATGTAGGCATGAAATCAGTAAGGACAGAATTGAACTCAGTGACACCATCCATCAACTGGATACAATGGAAATCTATAGATTGCTTCATTGAAAACAGCAGAAGACAAATTTTTCTGAAGCTTACATGGAGCGTTCATCAAGATAGATCATCTTCTGGCCATAAAACAGACCTTAACGAATTTAAAAGAATAGAAATCATCAACTGTGTGCTCTCAGATCACAGTGGAATTAAATAAGAAATCAATAACAGATACTTGGAAAATCCCCAAATACATAAGGATTAAGTAACACACTTCTAAATAACACATAGGTCAAAGAAGAAATATTGTGAGAAATTTAAATGTATTTTCAATTTGTGTTTCCATGGAAATGAAAACACAACTTATCAAAATTCTTGAGATTCAGTGAAAGCAACTCTTACAGAGAAATTTATAACACTAAATACATATATTATAAAAGCATAAAAATCTAAAGTCTAAGCATCTATCTTCATAACCTAGAAAAATAAGAGCAAATTAAATCCAAAGTTAGCAGAAGGCAAGACATAATAAATTAGAGCAGAAATCAGTGAAACTGAAAACAGGAAACCAATAGAGAAAATCAATGGAGCCAAAAGTTTATGCTTTTAAAAGATTAATAAAATTGATAAGCCCTTAACCAAGCTAACTGAGGAAAAAGAGGACACAAATTACTAATAGTAGAAATGAAAGAGAGTAGAATATAGGAATATTACAAATAACTATGCCCATGGACTTAATAACCTAGGTAAAATAAGCCAGTTCCTTGAAAGAAACCATCAGCCAAACAAAACATGAGAAGAAATAGACACTCTTAATAGGTCTTCTCTATTAAAAAAATATGAATCAATAATTAATACCCTTTCAAAATGGAAAGCAGAAGGCCAGATGGGTTCACCTGTCAATTCTACCAAACATTTAAGAAATTATACCAATTTTCCACAATCTCTTTCAGAAGACAGAAGCAGACTTATTTATGACTTATTTTATGAGGCCAGTATCGCACTGATACAAAACCAGACAAAGACAGGATAAGAAAAGAAAACTACAGGTTAAAAACATGAATATAGATGCAAAATTCCTCAAAATATATTAGCAAATTGAATTCAAGATGTATAAAAAGTATACACCATGACAAAGTTGGATTTATCCCAGGTATGCAAGGCCGGTTCAACATTTAAAAATCTATCTATGTAATTCATCACAGCAATTCACTGAAGAAAAAAATCACAAGCTCATAAAAATAGGCACAGAAAAAATATTTGACCAAATTTAATGTCAAATCATGATTTTAAAAAATTCTCAATAAACCAGAAATAGAGAGGAATTTCTCAACTTGACAAAGAATATCCACAAAATATCTATTGCTAAGGTACATACTGGTGAGAAACTTGAGACTCTGTCAAGAGAATGAAAAGCAAGCTGTAGACTGGGCACAGTCTACTTTGTAGAAGCACTTAAGTCAGAAGAGACAGAATTCCCCTAGGAGAAAAAATTCAGGCTGAAAACAAGCTCACAACCAAAACTACAAACCACATAAGGAAACAAACAGCCCTGGAGTGAGGGAATGTATATGGGTGTTAAGAAGATGCAACAAACAGGCTTGGCACCTCCAGCACTGAAGATAATTACACAATTTGAGAAGAGTTATAATATATGGACACATAAGCTGATTAAACAGACAAATGGAAGAATAGAAGCCACAATATCAATAGAAGAAAGTTTGGAAAAGTAGAAAGCAAATTTGATTTTAAAAACTACATAGATCAGACGTGGTGGCTCATACCTGTAATCCCAGCACTTTGGGAAGCCAAGAAGGGCGGATTGTCTGAGGTCAGGGGTTCAAGACTAGCCTGGCCAATGTGACAAAACCCTGTCTCTACAAAAAATAATAAAAAAATATTAGCAGGGCATGGTGGTGTGTGCCTCTAGTCCCAGCTACTTGGGAGGCTGAAGCAGGAGAATCGTTTGAACCCAGGAGGCGGAGGTTGCAGTGAGCCTAGATCATACCACTACACTCCAGCCTGGGCAGCAGAGCAAGACTCCATCAAAAAAGAAAATAAAAAGAAAAAAAAAAACTACATAATACTTTTACGAATGAAATCATTGTCATTGAAAATTTAAACCTCTACAGATAGGTTAAATAGCAGATCCAATCACCTAGAAAAATAATGCATTAGTATTTTGAAAAGTTGAGCGTTCACATATTCTGTCTCAGCAATTCCATTTCTTGGAACGTAACCAAGATAAACCCAAGAAACATGAATAATACTGTTTGTAGTAGTGCTGTTCACAATAGCAAAACCTAGAAAGAACTCAAATGCTCATTGACAGAAGAGTGGATAAATAAACTGTTATACAGTCATGCAATTGCACAATGAAACATTCTAATACAGTCAAAACAAATGAATTACAGCTACATGTAGCAATTGGTATGAACTTTGACAACATAATTGTGAATTAAAAAAAAAAGACAATTTTCACTACTTTCAAAATGTTACAAATTTTTGTAATGTTAAAAAAAGAGCTAAAATGTGCTTTTTAGTAATACATATGTTCTTAAAATATGAGATAAATGGTTTTTTTGCAGTTAAGAAATAATAAGCACAAGGTTCAGGGAGTGGTTACCTTGGATGAAAGGAAGCATTTGGACAAGGTGGGGAGGAAGCACATGGGTAGATACGTTATTGTTGGCACTCTTGTCCCTAATTTTTCTATGCTATTTGTGAATAGATACATACATGAACACATAAGAGGGTCATGCATGAACAAATGGCAAAAGTACATAATGAATCAAAGATTAACTTCAGTCTAATTCTGCATACCTGAGATTTTTAAATATCTGTAGCCAACCAGGTACAGCTAAAGATGCTACCAGTGAACTACAAGATAATTTAATTTGAAATTTCACATACAGAGATAAAGAGATTAAATAGAGATAAAGAGAGAAATAAAAAGATGGGAATACAAAAAAGCAGTTGATATATGGAGAATAGAATGAACAAGAGCAACACTGGACTAGGGCCTACCTAACATACTGGAGAGGCATACCAGAACATAAAACAGAGGGAAAGAAATATTTGAGGAGATCATGGCTGAGAATTTTCCAGAATTGAAAAAAGAATTGATTCGTGATAAAAGACTATAAGAATAGAAGTAAGGATCAGGCAAGATGATCAATGAGATGCAGCCAGGTGGAACAGCTGCCACCAAGGGACATAGATGATTGGCACACTCCAAACAGATTTTCAGAATAAAGGCACTGAGAGCGGACAGAGGGAAGACAGAGAAGCTGAGCTGAAGGGGGAGGAAGCTGGGAACACTGCATGGGGCTACCCTACACCGGGACTCATTCCTGGCCCCCAACAACTTCAGGGGAACAAGTGAGTTGAACTGACAAGGAACAATCCACTCTCACCACAGCCCTCTGAAATTCTGACAGGAGGAGACCCCATTGATCATCACAAACACTTGAGTTGGCAGGGAGAGCTGCCTAGAGAAGTGGAACGGGATGCCCAAAGGGTTTGGTGCAGGAGCATCTGTAGTGGAGCATGGCAAGGATGGCCATCCTCTTAGGCTCAGCTTTTTCCCATAAGAGACTTTAGCCCTAAGGAAACTGTTGAATCTGAACTCTGCAGGGAAGTCTTGCCCATCAGATGGGGCCAGTCTGACCTAATCACCCCTTGGTCTGCTGGTCTTTCCCAGGGCCCCAGCCTGGCAGCACCTGCTTGTAGGTCAGCCTTGGGATCCCTGGGGGTTTCATCATAGCTTCTGTGTTAATGGACCATGCCTGACCAGTGGATAGCTCCAGTGTGTTGGCCCCCATGGCCATACAGCAACCTACCTGCTCCCTCTCCACACTACAGCTTCCCTCTGGCTCACTGCAACCCCTCGCATTGCTTTGCAGGCATGTGTGTGCATGGGCAAATTTTGCTTTCCTTTCCCTACCAACACACATGTTTGCATGCATCCTGCCCTGCAACTGCTGCTGCAAGGGTGCAGTCTGTCCCCCAACCTCACCAACCACCATTGCAGTCTGGGAGCTTTGACAGGCACAGAGCCAGCCAACCTTGCCCCCACCAGTGCACTATCATTGGGCCAACACTGCCTCGGGAAATAAAGTAGGCATGGAAAACAGCAGACCCTCTCTTGCCCTGAGCGACCACCTCCGCATGTGAGGCACATATAATCCACAAAATCTGCATCTGCCATTGCCCTGCTTCTATGCCAACACCACTACCAGTGTGACTCCACAAGCAGACACCATCAGAATCCCCCAGAACACTTCCCAGTAGAAACCCTACAAGCAAGAAGAAATTAGGAGCCAATATTCAACATTCTTAAAGAAAAAAACATTGAACCCAGAATTTTGTATCCAGTCAAACTAGGCTTCATAAGTGAAGGAGAAAACCTTTTCAGACAAGGAAATGCTAAAGTAATTTATTATTACTAGACCTACCTTACGATACCTTCTGAAGAAAGCACTAGATATGGAAAGGAAAGACCATTACCAGCCACTAGAAAAACACACCTTACACAGAGCAGTGACACTATAAAGCAACCACATAAACACACAATAACACATAATAAATAAATAAAACACACAAAAACACATAATAACCAGCTAACATCATGATAAGAGGATCAAATACACACATATCAATACCAACTTTGAATGTAAATGGGCTAAGTGACCCAACTAAAACGTACAGAGTGGCAAGCTGGATAAAGAACCAGGACCCATTGTTATGCTGTCTTCAAGAGACCCATCTCACATGCAATGACACCCATAGATTCAAAATAAAGAGATGGAGGAAAATTTACCAAGCAAATGGAAAACAGAAAAAAGCAAAAGTTGCAATCCTAATGTCAGAAAAACAGACTTTAAGCCAACAAAGATCAGAAAAGACAAAGAAGGGCATTACCTAATGTTAAAGGGTTCAATTCAAAAAGAGCTAACTATCCGAATTATATATGCACCCAACACGTAGCACATAGATTCATAAAGCAAGTTCCTGGAGATCTTTGAAGAGACTTAGACCACCAAACAATAATACTTTAACTTTAGACTTTAGACACAATAAGACTTTAACGCCCCACTGACAGTATTACACAGATCATCGAGGCAGAAAATTAGCAAAGATATTCAGGACCTCAACTCAGCACTGGATCAGATGAACCTGATAGACATCTACAGAACTCTTCACACCAAAACAACAGAATATATGTTCTTCTCATCACCGCATGGCACATATTCTAAAACCCATCACATGATCACACATAAAACGCTCCTTAGCAAATGCAAAAACAAACAAACAAAAAAAAACTGAAATAGTAACAACCAATGTATTGGACCACAGCAAAATCAAATTTGAAATCAAGACTAAGAAAATCATTCAAAACCATACAATTACATGGAAATTGAATAACATGCTCCTGATTGACTTTTGGGTAAATAATGAAATTAAGGCAGAAATTAAGAAGTTCTTTGAAACTAATAAGAACAAAGATGCAACACATCAGAACCTCTGAGACATAGATAAGGCAATATTAAGAGGGAAACTATAGCACTAGATACTCACATCAAAAAGCTAAAAAGAGCCCAAGTTAACAACCTAACATCACAACTAAAATAACTAAAGAACCAAGAGAAAGCCAACCCCAAGACTAGCAGAGGACAACAAATAACTGAAATCAGAGCTAAACTGAAGGAGATTGAGACATGAAAAAGCCATTGAAAATATCAACAAATCCAGGAGTTGGTTTTTGAAAAACATTAATACAATAGATAGACTTTTAGCTAGACAAATAAAGGAGAAAAGAGAGAAGACACAAATAAACACAATTACGAATGACATAGGGATATTACCACTGACCCCACAGAAATACGAATAACCATCAGGTAATACTCATAACCTCTCTATGCACACAAACTAGAAATCTAGAAGAAATGGATAAATTCCTGGACATATATATCCTCCCAAGACTGAGCCAGGAAGAAACTGAATCCCTGAGCAAATCAATAATGAGCTTTGAAATTGAATCAGTAATAAAAAGCCTACCAATCAAAAAAAGCCCAGGAACAGACAAAGTCACAGCAGTAACAGCAGAATTCTGCCAGATGTACAAATAACTGGTACCATTCCTGCTGAAACTATTCCCAAAAAGTGTGGAAAAAGGGCTCCTCTCTAACTCATTCTACAAGGCCACCATCCTGATACCCAAACCTGGAAGAGATACAACAACAACAAAAACCTTCTGACCAATATCCCTGATGAATATCAATGCAAAAATCTTCAACAAAATAGTGGCAACCCAAATCCAATAGCACATCAAAAAGCTTATTCACTACAATCAACTAAGCCTTATCCCTGGGATGCAAAGTTGGTCTAATATATACAAATCAATAAACATGATTTATCACATAAACAGAACTAAAGACAAAAACTGTATGATTATCTCAATGGATACAAAAAAGGCTTTCAGTAAAATTCAACACCCTTCATGTTAAAAACTCTCTATAAACTAGGTATTGATGGAACACACCTCAAAATCACAAGAGCCATCTGTAACAAACCCACAGACAACATAATACTGTATGGGCAAAAGCTGGAAACATTCCCCTTGAAAACCAGTATAAGACAAAGATGCCCTCTCTCATCACTCCTATTCAACATATTATTGGAAGTCCTGGCCAGAACAATCAGGAAAGAGAAAAAAAATAAAGGCATCCAAATAGAAAGAGAGGAAGTCAAACTATCCGTATTTGCAAATGGCATGAACTGTATCTAGAAAATCCCATAGTCTCAGCCCAAAAGCTCCTTAAGCTGACTCAGGATACAAAATCAATGTACAAAAATCACCAGCATTGCTATTCACTAACAATAGTCAGGACAAGAGCCAAATCAGGAACATAATCACATTCACAATTGCCACAGAAAGAATAAAATACAGCCAAGATGGTCAAACAGAAACAGCTCAGATATGCAGCTCCCAGAGAGATGGATGCAAAAGGCAAGTGAATTTTGCATTTCCAACTGAGGTACAAAGTTCCTCTCATTGGGACTGACTAGGTGGTTGGCACAACCCCCAGAGAGCAAAGAAAAGCAGGATAGTGCATCACATCACCCAGGAGCTGCACGGGGCAAAGGGATCTCCCTCCCCCAGCCAAGAGAAGTGGTGAGGGACTTTGCTGCTCACCAGGGGTGCCACAGTTTTCCTACAGATTTTTGGAATCCATGAATCAGAAGATTCTTTCATGAGCCTACAACATCAGGGCCTTGGGTCTCAAGCACAAAACTAGACAGACCAATGACAGCTGCTACCGTCAGTGGCTGTTCAGGCAGGCACTGAGCTGCAGGAGTTTTTACATACTCCAGTGGTGCCTGGAACTCCAATGAGACAGGAGAACTGTCCATCCTGTGGAAAGAGGGCTGAAGATAGGGAGCCAAAAGGTCTCACTCACTGGGTCCCACTCACTGGGTCCCACTCCTACAGAAACCCTCAAGCTAAGACCCACTGGCTTGAAATCCCCACTGCCAGTAAGCCATCTGGAGTCGGCCTAAGATGACCAAGTTCTCAGTGGGAGGAGCAACCACTATTACTTTGGCTCTAGTTGGTAGTTTTCTACTCCCGGTGTTAAGGTTACTGGGAGGTTTGAACTGGGCAGTATCCCCCACAGTGCAGCAAAGCGAATGTGGCAGATCATGGCCAGATCACTTCCTTAGGTGGGAGCTGGATCCATCCCTCCTCACTAGACAAGGCCTCCCTGTAGGAATTTCAGCAGCTCCCATCAGGGGCTTACAGACAGAACTCTCATGTACCTGGGACAGAGCACCTGGGGGGAGGGGCAGCAAAAGTCTCAGGTTCAGGGGACTTAATCTTTTTGGCTTGCTGGCTCTGAAGAGACCAGCTGATCCAGATAAGGAGGATTCCCCCAGCACAGAACACTAGCTCCACTAAGGGGTGTCAGATGTCCTTCTTAAGTGGTTCCCTGATCCCATGTCTCCTGACTAGGTGTGACTTCCCAACAGGGGTCACCAGATACCTCATACAGGAGATTTCAGGCTGGCATCAGGTTGGTGCCCCTCTGGGACAAAGCTTCCAGAGGAAGGAGCAGGCAGCAATATTTGCTGTTCTGCAGTCTCCACTGGTGATACTCAGGCACGGTCTGAAGCAGACCTCCAGCAAACTGCAGCAGACCTGAAGAAGAGGGGCCTGACTGTTAGAAGAAAAACAAACAAACAGAAAGCAACAACAACAACAACATCAACAAAAAAGACCCTACAAAAACCTTATCCAAAGATCAACAGCCTCATAGATTAAGATAGATAAATCCATGAAGTTTAGAAAAAACCAACGCAAATTGGTTGAAAAAACCAAACCAAACTGAAAATATCAAAAGCTAGAATGCGGCCGGGCGCGGTGGCTCAAGCCTGTAATCCCAGCACTTTGGGAGGCCAAGACGGGCGGATCACAAGGTCAGGAGATCGAGACCATCCTGGCTAACACAGTGAAACCCCGTCTCTACTAAAAATACAAAAACTAGCCGGGCGAGGTGGCGGGCTCCTGTAGTCCCAGCTACTCGGGAGGCTGAGGCAGGAGAATGGCGTGAACCCGGGAGGCGGAGCTTGCAGTGAGCTGAGATCCGGCCACTGCACTCCAGTCCGGGCGACAGAGCGAGACTCCGCCTCAAAAAAAAAAAAAAAAACAAAAGCCAGAATGCATCTTCTCTTCCAAATGACCACAGCACTTCTCCAGCAAGGGCACAGAATGGAGTGGAAGATGAAATGGATGAACTGACAGAAGTAGGCTTCAGAAAGTGGGTAATAACTAATTTCACTGAACTAAAGGAGCATGTTCCAACCCAATGTAAAGATGCTAAGAACCATGAAAAAAGAGTCAGGAGCTGTTAACTAGAATAACCACTTTAGAGAGGAACATAAATGGCATAATGAACAGAAATCAAGAAGGCCTTTGAAACCAATGAGAAATCTCTGGGAGACAGCTAAAGCAGTGTTAAGAGGGAAATTATAGCACTAAGCGCCCTACATCAAAAAGCTAGAAAGATCTCAGATCAACATCCTAACACCACAGGTGAAAGAACTAGAGAGCCAAGAGCAAACAAACCCAAGAGTTAATAGAAGACAATAGAAAAACAAGCTCAGAGCAGAACTGAAGGAGACAGAGACACAAAAAGCCCTTCAAAAAAATCTATGAATCCAGGAGTTGTTTTTTTGGAAAAAAAAATCAACAAAATAGATAGACCACTAGCAAGACTAACAAAGAAGAAAAGAGAAGATTTAAATAAACACAATAAGAAATAATACAGGGGATATCACCACTGATCCCAAACAAAGACAAACAACCATTAGAGAATACTATAAATACCTCTATGCAAAGAAACTGGAAAATCTAGAAGAAATTGATAAATTCCTAGATGTACACAACCTTCCAAGACTGAACCAGGAAGAAGTTGAATCCCTGAATGCAACAATAACAAGTTCTAAAATTGAGGAAGTAATAAATATCCTACCAATTGAAAAATTCCAAGTCCAGATGGATTTATAGCTGAATTCTACCAGAGGTAAAAGAAGGAGCTGTTTCCATGTATTCTGAAACTATTTAAAACAACTGAAAAGGAGGAACATCTCCCTAACTCATTCTATGAGGCCGTCATCACCCTGATACCAAAACCTGGCATAGATACTACAAGAAAAGAAAACTTCAGGCGAATATCCCTGATAAACATCAATGCAAAAATTCTCAACAAAATACTGACAACCCGCATCCAATAGCACATCAAAAAGTTTATCCATCACAATGAAGTAGGCATTATCACTGAGATGCAAGGTTGTTTTATCACAAATCTATAAATGTGATTAATCACATAAACAGAACTAAAGAAAAAAACTGCATGATTATCTCAATGGGTGCAAAAAAAATAAGGTTTTCAGTAAAATTCAATGCCCCTTCATGTTAAAAACTCTCAATAAACCAGGTATTGAAGGAACCCACTTCAAAATTATAAGAGCCATCTATGACAAAGCCATAACCAGTATCATACCGAATGGGCAGAAGCTAGAAGCATGAAGCATTCCCCTTGGAAACAGGCACAAGACAAGGTTGCCCTCTCTCACCACTCTTATTCAACTTAGTGTTGGAAGTTCTGGCCAGGGCAATCAGGCAAGAGAAAGAAATAAAGTGTATTCAAATAAAAAGAGAGGAAGTCAAACTATCCCTGTTTGCAGATGACATGATCCTGTATCTAGAAAACCCATCAACTAAGCCCAAAAGCTTCTTAAGCTGATAAGCAACTTCAGGAAAGTCTCAGGATACAAAATCAATGTGTGGAAATCACAAGCATTCCTATACACCAACAACAGACAAGCAAAGGGTCAAATCATGAATGAACTCCCATTCACAATTGCCACACAGAGAATAAAATACCCAGGAATTTACAGCTAACAAGGGACACAAAGGACCTCTTCAAGGAGAACTACAAACCACTGCTCAAGGAAATGAGAGAGGACACAAACAAACGGAAAAACATTCCATGCTCATGGATAGGAAGAATCAATATCATGAAAATTGTCACACCACCCAAAGCAATTTATAGATTCAATGCTATTGCCATTACAATACCATTGGCATTCCTCACAGAATTAGGAAAAAACTATTTTAAAAAACATAAGGAACCAAAAAAGAACTCATTCTACCTGGAAAATCCTAAGCAAAAAGAGCAAAGCTAGAGATATCATGCTACCTGACTTCAAACTATACTACGAGACTTCAGTAAACAAAACAGCATGGTACTGGTACAAAAAAGACATACAGGCCAATGGGACAGAATAGAGAACTCAGAAATAAGGCCACACAACTGCAATTATCTGATCTTTGACAAACTTGACAAAAACAAGCAATGAAGAAAGGATTCCCTATTCAATAAGTGGTGCTGGGAGAACTGGCTAGCTATGTTGCGGAAAATTGAAACTGGATCCCTTCCTTACACCTTATACAAAAATTAACTCAAACTGGATTAAAGACTTAAATGTAAAGTCCAAAACTATAATAACACTAGAAGAAAACCTAGGCAATACTATTCAGGACATAGGCACGAGCAAAAATTTCATGTTGAAAACATCAAAAGCAATTTCAACAGAAGAAAAAGTTGACAAATGGGATCTAATTAAACTGAAGAGCTTCTGCATAGCAAAAGGAACTATCAACAGAGTGAACAGACAACCTACAGAATGGGAAAAAATTGTTGCAATCTACCCAAAGGTCTAATATCCAGAATCTACAAAGAACTTAAGCAAATTTACAAGAAAAAAACAAAGAATCCCATTAAAAAGTGGGCAAAGGATATGAACAGACACTTCTCAAAAAAAGACATAATGTGGCCGCAAATATATGGAAAAAAGCTCAACATCACTGATCATTAGAGAAATGCAAATCAAAACCACAATGAAATACCATCTCACGTCAGTCAGAATGATTAAAACGTCAAGAAACAACAGATGCTGGTGAGGTTGCAGAGAAGTAGGGGTGCTTTTACACTGTTGGTGGGGATGTAAATTAGTTCAACCATTGTGGAAGACAGTGTAGGGATTCCCCAAAGATTTAGAACCGGAAATACCATTTGACCCAGCAATCCTATTACTGGGTATATACCCAAAGGAATATAAATCATTCTGTTATAAAGATACATGCATGCATATGTTCACTGCAGCACTATTCACAATAGCAAAGGCATGGAATTAACCCAAATGCCCATCAGTGATAGACTGGATAAAGGAAATATGCTACATATACACCATAGAATACTGTGCAGCCATAAAAAGGAATGAGATCATGTCTTTTTCAGGGACATGGATGAAGCTAGAAACCATTGTCTTCAGCAAACTAACTCAGGAACAGAAAACCAAATACCACATGTTCTCACTTATAAGTGGGAGCTGAGCAATAAGATTACATGGACACAGGGAGGAGAACAAGAGTCACTGGGGCCTGTTGGGGGAGGATGGTGAAGGAGAACATTAGGGAAAAGAGCTAATGCATGCTGGGCTTAATCTAGGTGATGGGGTGATAGGTGCTGCAAACCACCATGGCACACGTTTCCTATGTAACAAATTTGCACATCCTGCACATGTACTCCAGAACTTAAAAAAAAATTTAAAAAACACCTAGGAACACAGCTAAACAAGGAGGTGGAAGTGCTCTATAAGCAGAACTGCAAAACACTGCTTAAAGAAATCAGAGATTACACAAACAAATGGAAAAACATTCCATGCTCACAGATAGGAAGATTCAATATCATTAAAATGGCCATACTGCCCAAAGCAATTTATAGATTCAATGTTATTCCTATTAAATTACCATTGACATTCTTCAAGAATTAGAAAAACCATTTTAAAATTCATATGGAACCAAAAAAAGAGCCCAAATAGCCAAAGCAATCCTAAACAAAAAGAGCAAAGCTAAAGACATCATGCTACCCAACTTCAAACTACGCTACAGGGCTGCCATAACTGAAACAGCATGATATTGGTACCAAAACAGACACATAGACCAAAGGAACAGAATAGAGAAACCAGAAATAAGACCTCACACCTACAATTATCTGATCTTCGATAAACCTAAAAAAACAAGCAATGGGGAAACAATTTTCTGCTCAATAAGTGATGCTGGGATAACTGGCTAGCCATATGCAGAAGATTGAAACTGGAATGCTTCCTTAGACCTCAAGGTGGATTAAAGACTTAAATGTGAGACCCAAAACTATAAAACCCTGGAAGAAAACCTAGGTAATATCATTCTGGAAATAGAAATCGGCAAAAATTTCATGTTGAAGATGCCAAAAGCAATTTCATCAAAAGCAAAAATTGACAGATGGAATCTAATTAAACTAAACAGCTTCTGGACAGCAAAAGAAACTATCGACAGAGAGAACAGACAACCTACAGAATGGTAGAAAATGTTTGCAAACTAGGCATCTGACCAAGGTCTAATATCCAGGATCTATAAGGAACTTAAACAGATTTACAAAAAAAAAAAAAAAAAAAAAAAAAAAAAAAAAAAAAACCATTAAAAAGTGGACAAAGGACATGAGCAGACACTTTTCAAAAGAAGATATACATGTGGCCAACAATTATATGAAAAAATGCACAACATAAGTGATCATTACAGAAATGCAAATCAAAACCACAATGAGATACCATCTCACACCAGTCAGAATGGCTACCATTTAAAAGTGAAAAATAACAGATGCTGGCAAGGTTGTGGAGAAAAAGGAAGCTTATACACTGTTGGTGGAAGTGTAAATTAGTCCAACCATTGTGGAAGACAATGTGGCAATTCCTCAAAGACCTAAAGACAGAAATACTATTTGACCCTGCAATCCCGTTACTGAGTATATACCCTAAGGAATATAAATCGTCCTATCATAAAGACACATGTACACATATGTTCATTGCAGCACTATTCACAATAGCAAAGATGGAATCAACCTAAATGCCCATCAACTGTAGACTGGATAAAGAAAATGTGGTACATATATACCATGGAATACTACGCAACCATTAAAAAAAAAAAAAAAAAAAAAAAAAAAAACAAGATCTTGTCCTTTCCAGGGATGTGTATGGAGCTGGAGGCCATTATCCTTAGCAAACTGTGCAGGAACAGATGACCGGATACAACATGTTCTCACTTATAAGTGGGAGCTGAACACTGAGAACGCATGGACACATACAGGTGAGCAACACACACTGGGGCCTGTTGGAGGATGGAGAGTGGGCAGAGGGAGAGAGTCAGGAAAAATAAATAATGGGTACTAGGCACAATATTTGGGTGATGAAAAAATCTGCACAACGAAGCCCCATGACACAACTTTACCTATGTAACGAACCTGCACATGTATCCTGAATTTAAAATAGAAGTTAAAAATGAGAGAGAGAGACAGAGAGAGAGAGAGATAGAGGAGTCTGCATCAGAGGCCAAGCTAACCAAATCATAAAATTTAAGACCTAAATGCAATTACCTAGCTCTAGTTCAACCTCTTTAGTTTACAGGTAAAGAAAATGAGGTCCAGGGGACAAATTAGTATTTATTATTTAATAAAAAGTATTTCTTATAATATTATTATAATATTTATTATTTAATAAGTATTATCCTTTTCGTATATTTCTGGATTTCATGTGACAATATGTGTTAAGGGTTTCAGGGTTTATATTCATGAGGAATATCACTCATTTTCCTGTAATGTCTTTGTCTAGTTTTGGTCCAGGGATTCTAGTCTCATAAAATGAGTTGCAAACTGTTCCCTCTTTTTCCATTTTCTGAAAAAATTGTGCTAAATTTGTATTATTTTCCCTTTAATCATTTGTTAGAATTCATACGTGAAGTTAGTTGAGCCTGGAGCTTTTTATGGGAAGTTTCGAATTACAATTTTAATTTACTTAACGACCATTCAGATTTTCTATTTCTTTTGTCAAGTTGGCAATATGTGATTTTTAAGGAATTCATCCATTTCCTGTAGGTAACCAAGTTTATTTTGATAAAGTATTTTTAATATATCTTATCCTTTTACTAGCTCTAAGATCTTTCTTTCACAATATTGGCCATTTGTGTCTTTTCCTTATCAGTCTAGCAAGAAGCTTATTAATATTAATCTTTTCAAAGAAATTGCTTTCAATTTCATTGATTTTTTTTTCTATTTCTTTAGTTTTCTTCTTTTTTTTTTTTTTTTTTTTTTAAGTTCTGGAGTACAATTGCAGGTTTGTTACATAGGTAAAGGTGGTGTCATAGGGATTTGTTATACAGATTATTTCATCCCCCAGGTATTAAGCCTGGTTACCCATTAGTTATTTTTTCTGACCCTCTGCCTCCTCCCACCCTCCATCCTCCAATAGGCCCCAGTTTGTGTTGCTCCCTTCTATGTGTCCATGTGTTCTCATCATTTAACTCCCACTTGTAAGTGAGAACATGCAGTATTTGGTCATCTGTTCCTACATTAGTTTGCTAAGAATAATGGCCTACAGTTCTATCCACATCCCTGCAAAGGACATGATTTTGTTCTTTTCATGACTGCATAGAATTCCATGGTGTATCTATACCAAATTTTTGTCACCCAGTCTGCAGTTGATGGGCATTTAGGTTGATTCCATGTCTTTGCTATTGTGAATAATACTGCAATATTTCATTAATTTTCACATTTTATTATTTCCTTTCTTCTATTCACTTTTGGTTTACACTTTTTTCCCTTTAGCAAGCATTTAAAGCTAGTGTTTTGGAAGCACTGCTTCAGGGACATCACAAAAACTTTCATATGCTATGTTTTTATTTTTATCTTTATTTAGTTAAAAAATGTTTCTAGTTTCCCTTGTGATTTTTTTGACTTACAGGTTATTTAGAAGTATGTTATTTAATTTTAAATATTTGGGAAATTTTCCAAATATATTTTTAACATTGAGTTATAATTGTATTATACAGAAAATCAGAGAACACAACTTTAGTTCTTTTAAATGTATTTAGAATTGTTGCTGAGTGTGGTGGTTCATGCCTATAATCCCAGCACTTTGGGAGCCGAGGTGGGTGGATCACATGAGGTCAGGAGTTTGAGACCAGCCTGGCCAACATGGTGAAACCCCATCTCCCACTAAAAATACAAAAATTAGCCGGGTGTGGTAGTGCCAACCTGTAATGCCAGCTGCTTGGAAGGCTGAGGTATGAGAATTGCTTGAACCCAGGAGGTGGAGGTTGCAGTGAGCCAAGATAGCACCACTGCACTCCAGCCTGGGTGACAGAGCTGGAGAGACTATCTCAAAACAAAAAGAAAGAAAGAATTGTTTTATTGTTCAGCAATATGATTTATCTTAATGAGTATTCCTCATATGCTTGAAAAGAATGGGTATTCTGCCATTGTTAGATATATTGTTTGAAAAATGTCTATCAGGTTAAATTAACTGATAATATTTTCAAGGCTTCTATATTTTTAGTGACTTTCTATTTACATGTACTATCAATACTGAGAGAAGAGTTTTACAACCTCCAACCATAATTGTGGATTTATTTATTCCTCTTTTCAGCCTCTGAGATTTTGCTTAAAGCTTTTTGAAACTCTGTCATTAGGTGCATAGACACTTAGAATTATGTCTTGTCCAGGCACTAGATTGACACACAGGTACCAGGTGGATATCAGGCCCCAAGTGAACACCAGGCCCCTGGTGGTTGGGTTACATATACCATAGGTGGCCATCAGGTCCCAGGTCTATATCCACTCCCCAGTTGAAAATCAGGATCCAGGTGGATACCCATGTCCTAGGTGAACACCAGGTTCCAAATGAACATCAGGCTCCAAGTGAACACACCAGGCCCCAGTTCAATACCAGCCTCAGGTAGACATCAGGACCCAGGGTGGACCCCAGGCCAAATGTGCATGCCTAGTCTCTTGGAAGACATCATGTTCAAGGCGGACACCCAGACTCCAGGTAGACATCTGGTGCCAGGTGGACATCTGGCTGCAGGTGGACATCAGGCCCCAGGTAGATACCCAGTCTACAGGTGTAAATCAGGCCCCAGTATTTCATCAGGCCCCAGTTAAACACTTGACTAAAGGTGTACATCAAGACTCAGGTTGACACCCAGCTTCAAGGGCACACTGGGCCCAAAGTGTACACCCATGCCCAGGTGGACATCAGGCCCAAGGTGTACACCAGACCCCAAGTGGCCATCAGGCTCCAGGTTGACGCCAGTCTCTAGGTAGATCCTTAAGCCCCAATTGGTCATCAGGCCCAAGGTGGATACCTTGACCCCAGGGGGTCACCAGGTCGCAGGCAGGCCCCAGGTGGACACTAGGCCCTAGGTTAACACAAGATCTGACATGGTTTCAGCCCCCATGTGGACTTTAGTCATAAGGAGCTTACCTAGGCCCTAAGTGGACATCAGGCCCCAGGTTGACACACTGAACCAGGTAGAAGTCAGGCTCTAAGTAGACACCCAGGCCCTAGGTAAATACTTCACTTCAGTCCCAGGCCAACATCAGGCCCTATGTGGACACCCCAAGAATCCAGGCAGACGTCAGGCCCCAGGTGAACACTGAACTCGAGGTGGTCATCAGGCCCCAGGTTGACACATAGGCCTCAGGTAGACAACAGGCACAGGTGAACTTCAGGCTCCATATGAAACATCAGGCTCCAGGAAGAAATCTGTGCCCCAATTAAACACCAAGTCTTAGGTAGACCTCAGGCCTCAAATGGATGCCCAGGCCCCAGATGGATATAAGGCCTCGGAGAACACCAGGCCCCAGTTAGACATTAGACCACCAGGTGGACACTCAGGCCACAAGTGAACATCTGTCCCCAGGTGGACATCCATCCCAAGGTAGACATCAGGCCAGAGATGTACACACCCAGGCCCCAGGAGAACTAACAGGCCCTAAGAGGGACACTCAAGCACCAGGAGGACAGCCAGTCCCTAGGTAATGACAAGGCCCCAAGTGGACATGATGTTCCAGATGGATTTGAGGCCCCAGCTGAATACTAGGTGCAAGTGTATATCAGGCCCCAGGTGGACCCCAGGTCACAGGTGCACACCAGGCCCCAGGGGAACACCAGGCCCTAGGTAAGCATGCAGTCCCAGGTGGACAGCAGGTGCCAGGAGGACATCAGGACCCAGTTGGTCATCAAGCCACAGCTGAGCACCAGTTCCCCATGAACGCCAGCCCTCAGGTGGGCACCTAGTCCTCCCATGTGTATCAGGTACCAGGCTGACACACAGGCATCAGCTGAACTCTGGGCCTTAGCTGAACATCAAATCCCAGGTGGTCACCCAGGCTCTAGGTGAACACCAGGTATTAGGTGGACACCAGGTCCTAGGTGGATGTCTGTGCTCCTGGTGAACCTCAGGCCCCAGTGGACACTCAGGCCCTTTATAGACATCTGGCTCCATGTGCATTCCCAGGGCCTATGTCATGTTGAATTATAATCCCCACATGTTGAAGGAGGGGCCTGGTGGGAGGTGATGGAAT